>NW_027846003.1:0-2117 GCF_054177405.1 Leptonychotes weddellii
GTTGTGTTAGAACTTTTTCAGGTACATGTAACATCAGTCCAGTTCAAACTGGCCTAATGGAGGGGAAAAAAGTATTAACTCACCACAATTCTACTCCCAATTTCCAACATGTAGGTCTTCTCTTTACACATTCAGGAAATTCTCTGACACTAGCTAGGTGTCCTGCAATTCAGACACTAGCTACTGGAGACAGCCTCAGATCCCACAGGTTAAGGGCTCAGTCCCACAAGACTGCTCCCTTCCCCTACTTCAGATGCCAATCATAGGTCTCAGGTTCTCACCTGCACTTCTGAGCCACTGGTTCTAGATCAGAGGCTCCCAGCAGCCCCTCCTTGGGTTTAGTTAATTTGCTAGAGCAGCTCACATATTCAGGAAACCTGTTTACTCACTAGATTACCAATATATTACAAAGGATATCGAAGGATACAAATCAACAGCTGGATCAAAGGTACATAGGGTGAGGTCCTGAACAAAGGAGCTTTTCTGTCCCTGTGGAGTTTGGGGCCCTGTATGGTGGCACGTGGATGTGTTCTGGTTCACTCATCAGAAAGCTCTCTCTGGACCTCGTCCTTTTGGGTTTATATGGAGGCTTCATCATATAGGCTTGAGTGCTTAAATCATTGGCCATTGGCATTTGAACTCAACCTCCAGCTCCTCTCCCCTCCCTGGAAGTCAGGGGTTAGGACTGAAAGTCCCAACATTCTAATTGCATGGTTGTTTCCCCTGGCAACCATCCCCCACCTTTAGGTGCTTTCCAAGTCACCTCGTTAGCAGAGCAAAAGGCACCTTTATCCCCTCTCATTGCTTAGGAAATTCCAAGGGTTTTAGGACGTTGTGCCAGGAACTGGGACAATGACCAAATGTATATTTCTTATTATAAAACCACAGTATCATACTCTGTGAGCTAAGAAGTTTTGAAATATGCTGGCTTCTGGCACAGAGGGTTCTAGAGTTTGGTCAATGTCACCGAAATCCTTTTTAAAAATTTGCTACCCCTGTAGCTCTGCTTTCCTCTGTGGGCTTTGTTCTCAGGCAGGCTCGAGCCCAGTATTTGGCTCTGATAGCTCCAGGCTTGAAACTTCCCCATTCAAAGACCCCAGGGGAAAGAGAACAGCTATTTTTCCCAAAGGTATAGCAAAAGTCCTGGAAACTCTTTAGACGAAAATGGATATAGGCTCATCCAGGTGTTGATGAATTGACTACAGGTGTTATCAGTGATGAAATATGCCAACTGGTCAGTGTTGGTTCACAGATTCACCCCTGGAGTACGGAATGGGCTTGATGGTGGGAGGATGGCCGTCCTCCAAAAGGAAATCAAGATGCTGCTTTTATTTTTATTATTTTTTAAAGATTTATTTATTTATTTTAGAGAGATGCTCAATGCCATGACCCTGAGATCATGACTGGAGCCAAAACCAAGAATCGGATGCCCAACCGACAGAGTCATCCAGGCACCCCAAGATACTGCTTCTATTTTTTGTAATTAATTTATTTTTATTTAAATTCAGTTAACGTATAATGTATTACTGGTTTCAGAGGTAGAAGTCAGTGTTCCATCAGTCTTATATAATACCCAGCGCTCATTACATATCATGCCCTCCTTAATGTCCGTCATCCAGTTACCCCACCCCCTCACCCACATCCCCTCCAGCAGCCCTCAGTTTGTCTCCTATAGATTAAGAGTCTCTTATGGTTTGTCTCCCTCTCTGATTTCTTTTTCTTTTATTTTTTCCTCTCTTCCCCTATGATCCTCTGTTTTGTTTCTTAAATTCTACATATCAGCAAGATCATATGATAATTGTCTTTCTCTGACTTATTTCACTTAGCATAACACCCTCTAGTTCTATCCACGTCATTGCAAATGGCAAGATTCCATTTTTTTGATGGCTGAGTAGTATTCCATTGTATATAGATACCACATCTTCTTTATCCATTCATCTGTCGATGGACATCTGGGCTCTTTCCATAGTTGGGCTATTGTGGACATTGCTGCTATAAACATTGGGGTGCAAGTGCCCCTTCAGATCACCACATTTCTATCTCTGGGGTAAATACCCAGTAGTGCAATTGCTGGGTCATAGCGTAGCTCTATTTTCAACCCTTTGAGGATCCTCCAT
>NW_027846004.1:0-263 GCF_054177405.1 Leptonychotes weddellii
TAAATAATGAATAGAAGGCCAAACGGGCACTTGGCTGGTTTAGTTGGTAGAGTAGGCAACTCTTTTTTTTTTTTTTTTAAAGATTTATTTATTTATTTGAGAGAGTGAGAATGAGAGAGAGAGCACATGAGAGGGGGGAGGGTCAGAGGGAGAAGCAGACTCCCTGCCGAGCAGGGAGCCCGATGCGGGACTCGATCCCGGGACTCCAGGATCATGACCTGAGCCGAAGGCAGTCGCCTAACCAACTGAGCCACCCAGGCGCC
>NW_027846005.1:0-263 GCF_054177405.1 Leptonychotes weddellii
ACATAGACGGAAAAAATAGAGATAGAAATACCAGAATCCACTTGCATTGAAAAAGGCCTCAACGTTACCCAAAGAATTCCTCTTCTAGATTTCTTCACTACTTCTCTGATATGACTACAAATCCTGTCATCACAAATAGACATCTGTAGACTTGAAAGGCATATAGAAAACTGGAATTTTTCCAAAAAATGAAACTACACTGATAAAATGCAAAAGCTCTGGTTTCAGATTTGCCTTTCAGAGTCCCTATGGGACTCAAGGAA
>NW_027846006.1:0-263 GCF_054177405.1 Leptonychotes weddellii
TTTTTATTCTTATGTTAATCCCCATACATTACATCATTAGTTCTAGATGAAGTGTTCCATGATTCATTGTTTGTGCATAACACCCAGTGTTCCATGCAGAACGTGCCCTCAATACCCACCACCAGGCCAACCCATCCTCCCACCCCCCTCCCCTCTACAACCCTCAGTTTGTTTTTCAGAGTCCATCGTCTCTCATGGTTCGTCCACCCCTCCGATTTCCCCCGCTTCATTCTTCCCCTCCCAGTACCTTCTTCTTCTTCTTT
>NW_027846007.1:0-263 GCF_054177405.1 Leptonychotes weddellii
CACATATATTAGTTGATCTCTGAATATCCTTTCTTTCATAAGCAACTAAAAAATCAAAGTATATGAAACAGCCATTTTTAGACATTGCACTGTAGGTAATATGGGACTATGATACCTGAGAAAAGGAAAACAAAGGTGGTGAACCTTATGATTGGCCCTAGATTACCACCTGGAGGCAGTTGCCAGGCTGCAGTGAAGGGAGGGAAAACAAAAATAAAGCCCAGGGTCTCACTACATTTAGTAACTAGAAGAGAGTTCAGGAT
>NW_027846008.1:0-263 GCF_054177405.1 Leptonychotes weddellii
GGGAATTTGAAATAACTATGATTAATGTATCAAGGAATCTAATGGAAAAGGAAGGTGCATATAAGATCAGATTGGAAAGTTCAGCAGAAAGACAGAAACAATAAGAATCAAATGAAAGGGAAAACCATTTACCATGCTAATGGACACCAAAAGAAAGCTGGGGTGGCAATCCTTATATCAGACAAATTAGATTTTAAACAAAAGACTGTAATAAGAGATGAGGAAGGACACTATATCATACTTAAAGGATCTATCCAACAAGA
>NW_027846009.1:0-263 GCF_054177405.1 Leptonychotes weddellii
GGCGAGATTAGTGTTGTTTTCATGCCTGCTAATGCAACGTCCATAATGCAGCCCACGGAGCAAGGAGTAATTTTGACTTTGAAGTCATATTTAAGAGACACACTTCGCAAGGCTGTATTATTTAAGAGACACACCATAGATGGTGATTCCCGTGCTCGATCTGGGTAAATTGAGAATCTTCTGGAAAGGATTCACCATTCCAGACGCCATTAAGAAAATGTTCCCATGGTTCAATGTCAGTACTAACAGGAGTTTGGAAGAAG
>NW_027846010.1:0-263 GCF_054177405.1 Leptonychotes weddellii
TGATGCCTCTATAAAAATGTCAGGCATGAAGAACAGCATCTTTACTGTATTAACACTAGATGCCTAATATTTAGCCTAGCATGATGCAGGGTGACTGTGCTTGGGGAAATGTTGGCAAAAATGGACATAATAATGATAGATATCCTTGAGTGGCAAGAACAACAAGAAAGAATTAAAAATGTCTAGGATACTAGCCTTATCTTGCAGGCAGGAATCCACTGTGCATCTTTAACCCTGTCAAGATTACTCAGCGGGTCAGTGCC
>NW_027846011.1:0-263 GCF_054177405.1 Leptonychotes weddellii
TCATGGAACACTTCATCTAAAACTAATGATGTAATGTATGGGGATTAACATAAGAATAAAAAATAAATAAATAAATAAAAAAGAAAAACTCCTTATTAATATAACATTTCTGCTATGTAATAACCATAACCATCCAGAATATGCCAAAAATTACACAGGCAAAAAACTTGTAAAGCTCTGCCAAAATTTGTGATATATTACACATATTAAATCATTCGAATTTCACGTATTTAGGATATGTGACCTATAAGTCAGTACATATA
>NW_027846012.1:0-263 GCF_054177405.1 Leptonychotes weddellii
GGGTTTTTTTTTTTAAAGATTTTATTTATTTATTTGAGAGAGAGAGTGAGAGAGAGAAAGAGCACACAAGAGGGGGGAGCGGGAGAGGGAGAAGCAGACTCCCTGCTGAGCAGGGAGCCCGATGCGGGACTCGATCCCGGGACTCCAGGATCATGACCTGAGCCGAAGGCAGTCGCTTAACCAACTGAGCCACCCAGGCGCCCTAAGATTGGGTTTTTAAAAGTATTTTATTTATTTATTTGAGAGAGAGAGTGAGCACGAGA
>NW_027846013.1:0-263 GCF_054177405.1 Leptonychotes weddellii
GAAGAAATAATAAGGCACCATGCCTCTCCCTGCAAAGCTGGTGTGCAGGGCAGCACCGCCCCTAGGCCAGACCTGGGGGGTTCAAAGGAGGCCCTCATGGTGGTAAGACTGACAGTCACAGACTTTAAGGAAGAAAACCGCTTTTCCTTTGTTCATGCTCATTTCCTTCTCTCACCTTCGGAGAGACTATGTCCAGAGGGTGACGGCCATACTGAGGACTTTGGGGAAGGGTGCCTGGAAACTGGCTCCTGAGCCTTATAGTC
>NW_027846014.1:0-2117 GCF_054177405.1 Leptonychotes weddellii
TCTTTTTTCACAAGTCATTTGGAAGGAAAAGACATTCTTATCATTCCCTTGTTTCCTCTGATTCTACTACTATAGCATTGCCATTGAAACTGGTTCTGCAGGGCGCCTGGGTGGCTCAGTTGGTTAAGCGACTGCCTTTGGCTCAGGTCATGATCCTGGAATCCCAGGATTGAGTCCTGCATCAGGCTCCCTGCTCAGCAGGGAGTCTGCTTCTCCCTCTGACCCTCCCCCGTCTCACGCTCTCTCTCTCAAATAAATAAATAAATAAATAAATCTTCAAAAAAAAAAAAGTAAGAAAGAAACTGGTTCTGCAGTCTGGTCATGATTGACCTTTGCTCCTAGGATGCCCTTGCTGATCCACATTCCTCAGTCTTCATGGTGATCCACAGTTAAACTTCAAAGTTACAACTTTTTTTTCGTTTACTACATATGCTTCTATGCTCAGCTATTCCAAAGCACCAGCACCTTGTTCTGTCAGCTGGGCCTCCTGGCTTTAGCCAGACACACCCTTCCCTTCACACTCAAAAGCCTTACGTGAAGCCCATATGTTAGCCCAGACCTTCAGGATGAATTATCCTTGTCTCTTCTTCCAGCAGATGGTAGTTGGGACCATTCTAAGCTGTTAAAGAGGTTCAAATAATGCTGCATGAAGAGACTGGACTTCTCTTTCTCCTTTGTTACTAGACCTATATCCCAAGCCTGCTTTAAATCCTATGGAGCGCCTTTTCTTATTAGGTGATGAAAGGTCTCATATTGCCCTTCCCAGAGTAGTGGGCATCACCTTTCCCGAAAGGCCATGTTTTGGGTTTAATATTTCATTAAATCCTCTTAACAACTTTGTAAAATAAGGCAGTAAGTTGTCTGTTTTATAGAGGAAGACTCTGAGCCCAAGAGAAGTGGCTTGTCCAAGAGTAAATAGCTGTGAGACTTAGGACTTCTGAGTTCGAGACACTTTCCATTATGGCAAGCTAACTCTAATTTACTAATTACTAAATTATGAATTCATGACTGGTTCACCTTACTTTTTTTCTCCTTTAATTACATACTTAATAAAAAGTGTATAGAACTTACAAATGTGAAGTATATGGGGTACTTCAAGTTTTGATATTAGTTCTGATATTATTTGAAATACTCCTAAGAATTTGATATTTGGTAAATCTTTTTCATATCAGTATTAAAATAGTAACATTGTTTATCACCCTTTTTTATATGTAGCAGTCGCCAACTAATTGCCGAACATAGAGAAGAAAAACTTAACAATGATTTGCAAAGTAAGAATGCAGGTAAGACTTTTCAGAGTGAATTACTTTTGGTGGTCCTAACATAGATGAAGTCAGAGTAAGGAAGTTTTGATAATGAAAGAGCAATGGAAAAAAAAAAACAAAACCTACTGTGTAAATTGCATATGTATTTTTTTCTTTTCTTTTTTTTTTTTTTAAGATTTTGTCTATTTATTTGACAGAGAGAGAGAGTGACAGCACAAGCAGGGGGAGTGGCAGGCAGAGGGAGAGGGAGAAGCACGTTTCCCGCCTAGCAGGGAGCCCGATGTGGGGCTTGATCCCAGGGTCTGGGGATCATGAACTGAGCTGAAGGCAGACCCTTAACCATCTGAGCCACCCAGATGCCCCTATTTTTTTTTTTCTTTCTTAATTTCTTTCTTAATAGTCTAGTATTCAGGATTATTTAAGAAGTTAATTGTAGGCATTGCTGTCATGAACAATGGGAAGAAATTAGAGGGAGACAAACCATGAGAGAGACTGGGCTCCGGGAAACAAACTGAGGGTTACAGAAGGGAGGGGGGTGGGGGATGGGGTAACCAGGTGATGAGTATTAAGGAGGACACACGTTATGATGAGCAGTAGGTGTTACATGCAACTAATGAATTGTTGAACACTACATCAAAAACTTATGATGGACTATATGCTGGCTAACTGAACATAATAAAAAAAATTAAATAAAGTACCTCAGTATGAACAACAACAACAAAAGAAGTTAATTGTAGGTAATTTAAAATATGAGGCGGTATTGTCTGAAAAGAAATTCATTATTTTAGTCATGACCCCTAAAATCCCGTATGATATCTTTGTGTAAATAAGAAAAAGAGATTTTTAAGTTAG
>NW_027846015.1:0-263 GCF_054177405.1 Leptonychotes weddellii
ACTATTATTATATTAAAATTATCCTTTTCTTTTTTTTTTGAAGATTTTATTATTTATTTATTTGCCAGAGACAGAGAGAGAGAGAGCACAAGCGGGGGAAGTGGCAGGCAGAGGGAGAAGCAGGCTCCTCGCTGAGCAAGGACCTCGATGCAGGACTTGATCCCAGGACCCTGGGATCATGACCTGAGCCAAAGGCAGACGCTTAACGACTGAGCCACTTAGGCGTCCCTAAAACTATCCTTTTAAAACTTGATGTAGAAAAG
>NW_027846016.1:0-263 GCF_054177405.1 Leptonychotes weddellii
CGACCCTGCCTTGCTGACTCCGCCCCTGGGATCCCCGGGACCCTCTGCGACTTGTGCCCACTCGCGGGGGAAGGGGGGACACCCTGGCCGTCTGACATCCTTCCTGTTTGCAGACGGAGGCTCCTCTGCTGCTCCGGCCCTACCTGGCCGACATGACTCTGTCCGAAATCCACGCCGTCATGACCGGAGGCTGCATGCACCCATTGCTGGCAGCCTGCTGGGCGCCTACATCTCCTTTGGGGTATGTCGAGCTCTCCCCGTGC
>NW_027846017.1:0-263 GCF_054177405.1 Leptonychotes weddellii
GGCGGAGGCAAGATTTCCATCTAGGAAGGCTGCTGCAGAATCTACCTGCTTCACTACTGTATTAGTTTGCTAGGGCAGCAATAATAAAGTACCACAGACGGGGGAGGGGGATTCTTAAACAACAGAAATTTATTTTCTTACACTTCTAGAGGCTAGATGTCCAAGATCAAAGTCTCAGCAGGGTTGATTTCTTCAGAGGCGTCTCTCCCTTGACTGGTAAATGGCCCCCTTCTCCCTGTGTCTTTACATGCTCTGTCCTCTGT
>NW_027846018.1:0-263 GCF_054177405.1 Leptonychotes weddellii
AATGAATCATGGAACGCTTCATCTAAAACTAATGATGTAATGTATGGGGATTAACATAAGAATAAAAAAAAAAAAGAGAAGAGAGAATCTTAAGCAGGCTCTGCACTGAGTGTAGAACCCATCTCGGGGATAAATCTCACAACTCTGAGATCATGACCTGAGCTGAAATCAAGAGTTAGATGCTTAGCTGACTGAGCCACACTGGTGCCTCAAGATTTTATTTTTTAAGTAATCTTTACACCTAACATGGGGCTCAAATTTAC
>NW_027846019.1:0-263 GCF_054177405.1 Leptonychotes weddellii
ATTCAAAAGATAAGTGATCCCATAGAGCGAAACAACATTAGAATAATTGGGATCCCAGAAGAAGAAGAGAGATGGGGCAGAAGGCATATTGGAGCAAATTATAGCAGAGAACTTCCCCAACTTGGGGAAGGAAACAGACACCAGAATCCAGGAGACATAGAGAACACCCTTCAAAATTAATAAAAATAGGTCAACACCCTGATATCTAATAGGAAAATTCACAAGTCTCAGAGACAAAGAGAAAAATCCTGAAAGCAGCTTGG
>NW_027846020.1:0-263 GCF_054177405.1 Leptonychotes weddellii
CCCCCCTCTCATGTACTCGCTCTCTCTCATTCTCTCTCTCTCAAATAAATAAATAAAATCTTTAAAAAAAAAAAAAAAGGCTCATCTGTGGTATTACCCATGACCAGTAGGACAGTGGCAGTGAGAGCTAGAAGGAATACAGCTGGTGAGGGAGAAGAATCATGATGTATATAATCTCAGAAAAGCTATTTTCTGCCCAAATTCTACAGAGTTCTGCTACCATGAACATTGTTAAATTACTGTTGACAAAGATAACCATTACC
>NW_027846021.1:0-263 GCF_054177405.1 Leptonychotes weddellii
TGTATTAAAAATTAGCTAAAGTCGAGAACAAATATATAATATTATACATATGTTTACCTATAATATTCCAAGGTAGCATAATTACATCAAAAGTGTCTTGGTGTCAATAAAACTGAGAGAAAAGACCATTAAAAGCACTTGGATATATATGGAAAGATTATGATTATCAATATAAAATTAAATAACAATTTTGTCACTATTGAACATTTCTTAGAAGATCTGTAAAGCCTGTGAATATCATTGCCTGCCATTGGCCTAAACAG
>NW_027846022.1:0-263 GCF_054177405.1 Leptonychotes weddellii
TGGGTGGCTCAGTTGGTTAAGCGACTGCCTTCGGCTCAGGTCATGATCCCGGAGTCCTGGGATCGAGCCCCACATCGGGCTCCCCCTTCTCTGTGGGGAGCCTGCTTCTCTCTCTGCCTCTGCCTGCCACTCCCCCTGCTTGTGCTCATTCTCTCTCTCTCTGTCAAATAAATAAATAAAATCTTTAAAAAAAAAAAAATATGGTTTCCTCACAGACTTTGATCACATAATGCAGTAAATATATATCCCTCCATTTGATCTAA
>NW_027846023.1:0-263 GCF_054177405.1 Leptonychotes weddellii
CTAGTGAGTCTCAATCTTTGTTCCAAGTGGAGTATCTGGGAAGATTGTAAAAATCCCAGTTCTCAGGCTACCTCCCATATTAGTTAAGTCCGATTCTCTGAGGGTAGCACCTTAACTGAGTACTTTTTTAAAAATATGTTCAATGTTTTATATCCATAGCAATATCAACATGCCATACAAACCCTGCCCGCCAGCCTCGCTGCAGGGTCTGCAGGAAGGTAGTGCAGAAAACTAGTGCTTGCATGAGTATTTTTTTTTTTTTT
>NW_027846024.1:0-263 GCF_054177405.1 Leptonychotes weddellii
TGGCAATTCCCAGGTTTAATGTCTGAATTGACAGGACACTCCCCCAAGCTCATGATCAACTTGTTCTCTTAACCATTCAGTCTGTACTTGGATGCCACCAAAGTTCCAAAACCCCACCTGGGTTCCGAATGCTTGAACAGACGTTCTTTATTTCAGGTTTAGCAACCAGTAAGTCACTGCAATTTCATTTTGTCCAAAAGCTTCCCAACTGTCTTTTCACATTATTCTCTTTTCTCAAATGTCATTCCAGTGACCTTCCCCTC
>NW_027846025.1:0-2116 GCF_054177405.1 Leptonychotes weddellii
GAAATCCAGGTCTCCTACTCCTCCGCCATCTTGCTCCGCCCCCCCTCTATATATTTGTTTTTGAAAAGAGGACAGAGTTTCATTTTCCTCAATAAGTGTTCAAAAGCAGTTCTCCGTCTCTTCCCTTTCACAAACATGTGATCCTTTGGGTTCCTTGGGTTAGTTACTGATGAGGAAACAATTCATAATAGTTTAATTCTTTGCAACTCAAGTAGGAAGAAAGGATTTAGCACAATGATATTTTCAAATATACAATGCACTTGCTCTTATGACTATGTATCCAAGATCCTTGCAGTTGATTATCAATCCACAACCACCCTAGTATCTAATTCTGTGATTTTCACTTTACTGCAAAATCATAGATGGTTTGTGTCTAGCATTTCTACTTCTGCTTCAGATCAAAGTGTGGTTTAAAGTCCTTAGTGAGCTTGAGAATCAAGGCTTTCAACCTCCTCATGCTAGCCCAACTGCTCTGGAAATCTAAAACTATCAATAAACAAGGTTTTTGTTTGTTTTGCACTCTACTTTTGCCAAAAAAAGAAAAAAGAGGAGGATATTATTGCTAGTCTCTGATGTATACTGAAAGATTTCACTAAACTTACTTCAGAAGCATATTCCTGTAAATAACATTTCCAAACATGGTCCTATGAGTATAAATATTTTTTTTTAAAGATTTTATTTATTTATTTGAGACAGAGAGAATGAGAGACAGAGAGCATGAGAGGGAGGAGGGTCAGAGGGAGAAGCAGACTCCCTGCCGAGCAGGGAGCCCGATGCGGGACTTGATCCAGGGACTCCAGGATCATGACCTGAGCCGAAGGCAGTCGCTTAACCAACTGAGCCACCCAGGCGCCCCTTATGAGTATAAATATATGCACATATTCCAGAGACCATAAATTCACGAAATCATTTGCTGTGATTGGCTCTTGGGCGTTTGGCTGGCTAATGCTGGCTCAACCCAGAAAATTTATGTGAGGTGAGTTCTAACAGGCCTGTGTGTATCAAAGCAGAGGCGATACTGTGGGCGACTTTCACTTTCAGTGAAATTGAGTCTTTTGGTAGCTTCCAGCCAATAAATAACTGAAGGAAATCACCAGCAGCTGTCTAGCTGCTGGCAGACATAGGCTTTAAGGCAGCCATGCAAATTAGCATGTTTCTGGAGCCCCTCCCAAAAAACAAATGGGCTGCAAACACCAAAGCTTCCATTGAATGGCTTACTTTTGCCTTTCTATGAACTCAGACCTATTCCTAATTCTTATTTCTATTCCTATTGTTGCTAACAATCTACCCAAAATTTAGTGGCTTAAAGCAATACAAATCTATTACCTTATAGTTCTGAAGATCAGAGCACAAAAATGGGATTTACCTAAAGTCAAGGTGTCAGAAGAATTATGTTTTTTTCTGGAGACTTTAGAGCAGAATTTATTCCTTGTCTTTTCCAGTTTCTAGAGGCCACCTACATACTTTGGTTTGTAGCCCCTTCCTCCATCTTCAAAACCAGTAATTCAATACTCCTCTATAACTGACCCTCCTGCCTCCCTCTTCCCCTTATAAGGATTTCCGTGATTACATTGGGCTGATCTGGATAATCTCCCCATCCAAAAACCCTTAACTTAATCACATCTGCAAAATCTCCTTTGTTGGATAAAGAAACACAATCATGAGTTCTGGGATTAGAATGTGGACACGTTTGAAGGACCTCAAAGATGCTTCCCACACCTAATTTATAGTAATGCTTTCTTTGTCCATTGCCTTTTTCCCCTTTACAACCATCAGAGGAAGTGATGGCAGGGAGGACTATCACTCCCACATGTGAGTGAGGAAATGAATGCCCAGAAATGCTCATGCCTTGCCCAACCCCACACTGCTTTAGGCAGAATTGTATGTCCACGATTGTAAAAAGAATGTAAAACTCATGGGCGCCTGGGTGGCTCAGTCGTTAAGCGTCTGCCTTCGGCTCAGGTCATGATCCCAGGGTCCTGGGATCGAGTCCCACATCGGGCTCCCTGCTCGGCGGGAAGCCTGCTTCTCCCTCTCCCACTCCCCCTGCTTGTGTTCCTGCTCTCACTATCTCTCTCTCTGTCAAATAAATAAATAAAATCTTTAAAAAAAAAAA
>NW_027846026.1:0-263 GCF_054177405.1 Leptonychotes weddellii
TGGCAATTCCCAGGTTTAATGTCTGAATTGATAGGACACTCCCCCAAGCTCATGATCAACTTGCTCTCTTAACCATTCAGTCTGTACTTGGATGCCACCAAAGTTCCAAAACCCCACCTGGGTTCCGAATGCTTGAACAGACGTTCTTTATTTCAGGTTTAGCAACCAGTAAGTCACTGCAATTTCATTTTGTCCAAAAGCTTCCCAACTGTCTTTTCACATTATTCTCTTTTCTCAAATGTCATTCCAGTGACCTTCCCCTC
>NW_027846027.1:0-263 GCF_054177405.1 Leptonychotes weddellii
ATGTGCTCTCTCTCTCTCTCTCATTCTCTCTCTCAAATAAATAAATAAAATCTTTAAAAAAAAAAAAAATGGTAAAGATGGTGTGCATGCATTTTAGAGATTTTTGTGGACATTGAAGAATTTCTAAATATAGCTCTTAGACCAGGCAGCTTGAGTGGTACCTATTGTCATCCCATTGTGAGTCTGACGAAATGTAGAAAGTCTGTTTTTATCTGGGATTTCTAAGTATGTGTTCAGTTTACTGTCCCAGTGTGGATTATTCT
>NW_027846028.1:0-263 GCF_054177405.1 Leptonychotes weddellii
CCACTCCCCCTGTTTGTGTTCCCTCTCTCGCAGTGTCTCTCTCTGTCAAATAAATAAAATCTTAAAAAAAAAAAAAGGATACATGCACTGATGTTTATAGTAACACTATCAACAATAGCCAAATTATGGAAAGAGCCCAAATGTCCATCAACTGTTGAATGGATAAAGAAGTTGTAGTATGAGCGTGCACACACACACACACAAACACACACACACACACACACACACATATTGGAATATTACTCAACCATAAAAAAGAATGA
>NW_027846029.1:0-263 GCF_054177405.1 Leptonychotes weddellii
GGTGATGGCCCCGTAGAGGTTACACAAGGCCTGGAACTTCTCATCTCTGTTATTGCACAGGACATAATACTGCTTGATGGTGTCCAATGTCTCCTCCTCGCGCTTCAGTTTGATAATGTTTGGGTCTGGGACCACTTTCTGGGCAAACTTCCATACGGAGTCTTCGAAGGTGGCAGAGAAAAGCAGCATCTGGCAGTTCCGGGGCAGCATCCTGCAAGGGAAGACCCAGGTATGTGGCATGATCCCGAGTCTTTCCCTGGAAG
>NW_027846030.1:0-263 GCF_054177405.1 Leptonychotes weddellii
TATTTACTTTCTGTACAATTAACACTGGCTAAAAAATATTTAAAAGTCCCTATTCTGACGTTTTTTTTTTTTTTTTTAAAGATTTTATTTATTTATTTGAGACAGAGAGAATGAGAGAGAGAGAGCATGAGAGGGAGGAGGGTCAGAGGGAGAAGCAGACTCCCTGCCGAGCAGGGAGCCCGATGCGGGACTCGATCCCAGGACTCCAGGATCATGACCTGAGCCGAAGGCAGTCGCTTAACCGACTGAGCCACCCAGGCGCC
>NW_027846031.1:0-263 GCF_054177405.1 Leptonychotes weddellii
CCTCCTCCTCTTCCTCTCCTTACCTTGGTGATTTACCAGAAAATTTGAAGTCATCACCTAGCATGTCCTGTAAGTTCTATTTCCTTAGCTTCTCTGGTTCAGTAATATTTCAGGATTGTACCCCAGAGGAGCTCTAGGGTTTCTTAGAAGGGCCTCAGTCCTGGGAGCTGCCATGAAGGCAAAGAGAAGGCCATTCACTGGGGTTCTAGACTTCTCTCTCATTTGACTTCCAAGTAGCTCTGCTCCTTTCAAAATACATTTTT
>NW_027846032.1:0-263 GCF_054177405.1 Leptonychotes weddellii
TATACTCACAGAAAAACCAGTGAGAGGATATACACCAAAAAGATTAACAGTGATATTCTTTCTGAAGGTGGTATTAAAGTAGGTATTGAGTTTTCTAAATTTCCAACAATCCTGTACTTTTGCAGTCAAAGAATTAAATTATTTAAATGTGAATCTTCTGACATTAGCTTAGAATAGCCTTTAAAGAAAGCCTTGTTTCTTCATGTTCTTGTTTCCTGGAAATATCAGCCATTCACCTGCATTCAGAAAATAATAAAAACCTG
>NW_027846033.1:0-263 GCF_054177405.1 Leptonychotes weddellii
TTCTCAAGAATTCATTTTAAAGGGACCCCTGGGTGGCTCAGTCGGTTAAGCGTCTCCCTTCGGCTCAGATCATGATCCCAGGGTCCTGGGATCAAGCCCTACATTGGGCTCCTTGCTCAGCAGGGGGCCTGCTTCTCCCTCTCCCTCTGCTGCTCCCCCTAATTATTCTCTCTCTCTGTCAAATAAAGAAATAAAGAAAGAATGAGTTTTAAAAAGCACTTTCTGTTCTGAAATTCTAGTCTGCCATCAGCCAAAAAGCAATA
>NW_027846034.1:0-263 GCF_054177405.1 Leptonychotes weddellii
ATGCCAAAAAATGTTTTAAAATGATGGTGATATGTCAAAAGAACACAAAAGCCAGCTTGAACCGCATGCAGAATGAAACTGGACCATTTCCTTACACTGTACACAAAAATAGACTCAAAATGGATGGGAGACCTAAATGTGAGACAGGAATCCATTCAAATCCTTGAGAACACAGGCAGCAACCTCTTCAACCTCAGCCACAGCAACTTCTTGCTAGACACGTCTCCAAAGGCAAAGGAAACAAAGGCAAAAATGAACTATTG
>NW_027846035.1:0-263 GCF_054177405.1 Leptonychotes weddellii
TGTCTTGTCCTTGACTCAGACACTCTTGTGCAAATCGGCAAATCTCTTTACTGCTCTGAGCCTTTGCTTACTCTGGTGAAATATGAGAAAGGAATTTATAAGATTATACCCGGAATTCCTTCTAGCTCTAAAATCCTGAGTCTTGGGTCTTCTCAGAATTCCTAAAATCCTTTTTGGTTTGAGTGTATGTGTGTGTGTGTGTGTGGGTGGGTGGGTGGGTGGTAGTATGACAAAGTGGATAGTTTTCTATAAAGAGGTGAGGT
>NW_027846036.1:0-2116 GCF_054177405.1 Leptonychotes weddellii
CAGCCAAGAATACTATATCCAGCTAGGCTGTCATTGAAAATAGAAGGAGAGATAAAAAGCTTCCAGGACAAACAAAAATTAAAAGAATTTGCAAACACGAAACCAGCCCTACAAGAAATCTTGAAAGGGGTCCTCTAAGCAAAGAGAGAGCCTAAAAGTAACATAGACCAGAAAGGAACACAGACAATATAGAGTAACAGTCACCTTACAGGCAATATACTGGCACTAAATTCCTATCTTTCAATAGTTACCCTGAATGTAAATGGGCTAAGTGCCCCAATCAAAAGACACAGGCTATCAGATTGGATAAAAAAACAAGAACCATTGATATGCTGTCTGCAAGAGACTCATTTTAGACGCAAAGACACCTCCAGATTGAAAGTGAGGGGATGGAAAACCATTTACCATGCTAATGGACATCAAAAGAAAGCTGGGGTGGCAATCCTTATATCAGACAAATTAGATTTTAAAGAAAGACTATAATAAGAGATGAGGAAGGACACTATATCATACTTAAAGGGTCCAACAAGAAGATCTAACAATTGTAAATATCTATGCCCCTAACATGGGAGCAGCCAATTATATAAGGCAATTAATAACAAAAGCAAAGAAACACATCGACAACAATATAATAATAATGGGGGACTTTAACACCCCCCTCACTGAAATGGATAGATCATCTAAGCAAAAGATCAACAAGGAAATAAGGACTTTAAATGACACACTGGACCAAATGGACTTCACAGATATATTCAGAACATTCCATCCCAAATCAACGGAATACACATTCTTCTCTAGTGCCCATGGAACATTCTCCAGAAGAGATCACATCCTAGGTCACAAATCAGGTCTCAACTGGTACCAAAAGACTGGGATCATTCCCTGCACATTTTCTGACCACAATGCTTTGAAACTAGAACTCAATCACAAGAGGAAAGTAGGAAAGAACTCAAATACACGGAGGCTAAAGAGCATCCTACTAAAGAACGAATAGGTCAACCAGGAAATTAAAGAAGAATTAAAAAAATTCATGGAAACAAATGTAAATGAAAACACAACTGTTCAAAATCTTTGGGATGCAGCAAAGGCAGTCCTAAGAGGAAAGTAGATAGCAATACAAGCCTTTCTCAAGAAACAAGAAAGGTCTCAAATAAACAACCTAACCCAACAAGTAAAGGAGCTGGAGGAAGAAGAGCAAATAAAGCCTAAACCCAGCAGGAGAAGAGAAATAGTCAAGATCAGAGCAGAAATCAATGAAATAGAAACCAAAAGAACAGTAGAACAGATCAACGGAACTAGGAGCTGGTTCTTTGAAAGAATTAACAAGATTGATAAACCCCTGGCCAGACTTATCAAAAAGAAAAATGACCCAAATAAATAAAATCATGGATGAGAATGGAGAGATCACAACCAACACCAAAGAAATATAAACAATTTTAAGAACATATTAGGAGCAACTATATGCCAGCAAATTAGATAATCTGGAAGAAATGGATGCATTCTTAGGGATGTATAAACTACCAAAACTGAACCAGGAAGAAATAAAAAACCTGAACAGACCCATCCACTAAGGAAATTGAAGCGGTAATCAAAAACCTCACAACAAACAAGAGCCCAGGGTCATGGCTTCCCAGGGGAATTCTACCAAACATTTAAAGAAAAATTAATACCTATTCTTCTGAAAGTGTTCCAAAAAATAGAAATGGAAGGAAAACTTCCAAACTCATTTTATGAGGCCAGCATTACCTTGATCCCAAAATCAGACAAAGACCCCATCAAAAAGGAGAATTACAGACCAATATGCCTGATGAACATGGAAGCAAAAATTCTCACCAAAATACTAGCCAATAGGATCCAACAGTACATTAAAAGGATTATTCTTCATGACCAAGTGGGATTTATCCCTGGGATGCAAGGTTGGTTCAACATCTGCAAATCAATCAATGTGATAAAATACATTAGTAAAAGAAAGAACAAGAACCATATGATCCTCTCAATAGATGCAGAAAAAGCATTTGACAAAGTACAGCATCCTTTCTTGATGAAAACTCTTCAGCGTGTAGGGATAGAGGGTACATACCTCAATATCATAAAAGCCATCTACGAAAAACCCACA
>NW_027846037.1:0-263 GCF_054177405.1 Leptonychotes weddellii
CCTCCTCCTCTTCCTCTCCTTACCTTGGTGATTTACCAGAAAATTTGAAGTCATCACCTAGCAGGTCCTGTAAGTTCTATTTCCTTAGCTTCTCTGGTTCAGTAATATTTCAGGATTGTACCCCAGAGGAGCTCTAGGGTTTCTTAGAAGGGCCTCAGTCCTGGGAGCTGCCATGAAGGCAAAGAGAAGGCCATTCACTGGGGTTCTAGACTTCTCTCTCATTTGACTTCCAAGTAGCTCTGCTCCTTTCAAAATACATTTTT
>NW_027846038.1:0-263 GCF_054177405.1 Leptonychotes weddellii
TAAAGATGAGTTTTTAAAGTTAAGGGAACATACATGCTTCTTCATGGGTTGAGTCTAAGAGAACGTCCTCCTGCTCAGAGAAAGGCATTTTGAAGAACTGGGGATGTGGCCCAGCTCTCTAGGGGATTCTGATGTGTGCTCTCAGACTCTGTAGTTTTTGTGCTCTGTGATTTTTGTGCTTTGTGACTTACTTTGAAGAGGGACTTTAGAAAGCTGTAA
This sequence comes from Leptonychotes weddellii, assembly GCF_054177405.1. Classification (NCBI taxonomy): domain Eukaryota; kingdom Metazoa; phylum Chordata; class Mammalia; order Carnivora; family Phocidae; genus Leptonychotes; species Leptonychotes weddellii. The sequence continues at coordinate 220 of NW_027846038.1, forward strand.
CTTGTTACATTAAGGTTTCAAGTTATTTATTATTTTTAATGTCC
>NW_027846039.1:0-263 GCF_054177405.1 Leptonychotes weddellii
TAAGTAAGGTTGTATTGTAGGTTTCTAAGAGAAACTGTGTAACTCCAGCCTAACATAAAGAAGGGAAAAAGCTGGACAGCCTTACATTTCTGTTCTAGCTCAAATCATTTTATTCCACTGATTCAAAAAAACAAGAAACTGTGTATCCACTGTAGATTATGTCCCCTCATCATGTCCCCAGGCTACTTCTCTGCCCTGGGCAGAAACCAAGTCATCCTTTCTTCCTTCAAGGATCCTCAAGACTGAAACTGTCTTCCTTTTTC
>NW_027846040.1:0-263 GCF_054177405.1 Leptonychotes weddellii
CCAGGGACTCCAGGATCATGACCTGAGCCGAAGGCAGTCGCTTAACCAACTGAGCCACCCAGGCGCCCTGAACCTACTCTGCTATTATTGCAGATATTTTTAGGTACTTAGTTTAGCATTATTCCAGGAATAGGAACTATCATTTGGATAAAAGATAATTCCATAGGCTGTCCTAAGCTTAGATAGTATTTATAACATCACTAGACAGGACTTATTATAGTAGTGTAAAGCTTTGGAGTCTAAAGGGCCTGGGGTCTTCACCT
>NW_027846041.1:0-263 GCF_054177405.1 Leptonychotes weddellii
AAAAAAAAAAAAAAAAAATGTGTGCAGTGCTAAGAAAAATAAAAGAATAAAAAAATAATAAAAATAATAAAAAGTTAAAAAGAGCATGAGGTCTATAACGAAATAAATTAATAAGACATACTGCATGATGGCAATGCACATTTTCAAAGGACCCAGTCAAATAAGTGCCCTTTTAAAATGTCACAATGCTTGGAGCACCTGGGTGGCTCAGTCAGTTAAGTGTCTGCTTTCGGCTCAGGTCATGATCTCAGGGTCCTGGGATC
>NW_027846042.1:0-263 GCF_054177405.1 Leptonychotes weddellii
CTTAGCTCTTGGTTGTCTCTCAAACCTTTGTGATTTAGGCTGTCTAAGCAGCCTGATTCATTCTTTTTTTTTTTTTACTTTTATTTTTTATTTTTTTTATTAGAGTATAAATATCTTCTACTTTTTTTATTATGTTATGTTAATCACCATATATTACATCATTGGTTTTTGATGTAGTGATCCATGATTCATTGTTTGCGTATAACACCCAGTGCTCCATGCAGAATGTGCCCTCTTTAATACCCCTCACCAGGCTAACCCAT
>NW_027846043.1:0-263 GCF_054177405.1 Leptonychotes weddellii
AGCGAGAGAGGGAACACAAGCAGGGGGAGTGGGAGAGGGAGAAGCAGGCTTCCCGCTGAGCAGAACTCTGGGATCATGACCTGAGCCGAAGGCAGACACTTAACGACTGAGCCACCCAGGCGCCCCAATAAAATAAAATTAAAAAAAAAAAAGCCCTGTCCTCTGAAAACTATAAAGCATTGATGAAAGAAATTGAAGATGACACAAACAAAGGGAAAGACTTTCCATGTTCACAGTTGGAAGAACAAACACTGTTGACATGT
>NW_027846044.1:0-263 GCF_054177405.1 Leptonychotes weddellii
GGCCCTGAGAGGGGCGGCGCCTCTGGTGGAGCTGAGGTGAGGGGATGGCCTGGCCGGCCGCCCCGTGAGTGTCCTGCTGCTGGGTGAGTGACACCCAGGAGGGGACAGGGGTCTGAGGGCCCCCTTCTACCCTGGGACCCTGCAGAGCATGACTTACAAGTGGGGCCTCCTGCAGCCATGATCTGGAGGGGTGCATGCCCGGCAGAGCCCCGATGCCCGTTTCTAGGAGGGTGTCCTCTTAAGAGGCGTCCTCGCCTCTTTCT
>NW_027846045.1:0-263 GCF_054177405.1 Leptonychotes weddellii
TTCAACACTGGCTGGGTTGACTGATATGCCCTCTCCTTTGAGACTGATTCCTTCAATAAGCACCCACTCATGCAGCTACTTACTTCAGCTAACATGTTTACTGAATGCCTATGATAGCCAAGTGTTATAGAAGGTTCTGAGCCTCTAACAGCAGGTGAAACAGATGCTTGCAGTCCAGCGGGCAAGATAGACTTGGAACAAGTATTGCAAGGGAGTGTGAAAATAGGTTACACCAAGTGACCAGTGCAGGAGCCCTTCCTAGG
>NW_027846046.1:0-263 GCF_054177405.1 Leptonychotes weddellii
TGGTGATCATTGTGGCATCCCAGCCAGTTCTTACTCACACAGAAGGCAAATTGCGAGTCTTAATAAAATTCACTGTTTTTCCATAACTCGTATCTGAATATTTGAGAGACGGCCTAAACCCAACACCAGTGATACATCGTCCAACCATGAAGACCATGGTGAGGGTCCCAATCACACAGCAGGAGACAGAGGACTGGGGGTGGGGCAGAGGGGAGGCAGCAGGTCGGGGTTTGGCGATAGAGCAGGACCAACCACAGGGCACG
>NW_027846047.1:0-2116 GCF_054177405.1 Leptonychotes weddellii
CAATCTGCAAAGTGCTGCATTCACCCATGGAGCCCACCAGGTAGTGACGTCCCTTTCCCATTATTGGTGCTCCTCTGAGCGGGGATGAGGCTGGATATGAGGCTGCGGCTGGCATGAGCACCACCTGGGGGTCTCCCTACAAGACTGCAATAGGTCTTCCTTCTCCTCTCTTGTCTTCTCCAACTACCTGTGTGCCAGGACAGGTACTTTCTTCTAAGACTTTAGCAATTTCACCGACAGAAGTGGGCGAGAGGCAGAGAAGCGAAGTCAGGTCTCCAAAGATTGGCCCAGAAACGCATACACACGGAAGGGCGGCTTCAAGGGCTAGGGCAGTTGCTATAGCACGTTCTAGGACAGTGGGAGTGGGGAGGGCGCCGGCTTCAGTGCGGGGCGAGGCCCGCAGAGATGGGGGCAGAGCCTAGAGCTCAGCTGGTCCTTGCTGCTCTCTTTATGGCCTGGGGGACATCTGTTGGAGTTTCTCTACAAGGCTGTTGGAATTCTCAGGCCCAGACTCTCCCCTGTGTGTCCTCCTGCTCACAGGGTCAGGATCCTGGCCATGGACAAGCCCTGCAAGGGCAGCAGCCATGCCATCCTCATTGCTGTTTCTCAGCCCTGGCAAGGTCAGGGGGATACACTCCTGGACTGGGATCTGGTTCGGGTGTGCAAAGGATCCCTTCATAACTGGCTCAGGCCTGTGGGCCCCAGACGAAGCAGGTGCCTGTCCAGCCTCTCAGCAAGGGTGGGCTTCTGAAGACAGTGAAGGGTCTTCCTGTTTTGATTGTGTGTATCCAGGCTCGGCGGGACCCTGCTCTTCACCCCGTTTGCAAGTGGGCCAACTGCGGGGAACTCTTCTAGGACCTGAATGTCGACCTTCCTCTTTCAGTGTCCCCAGGGCCCCTGCGTATGTGCCCAAGCCAGTGAACCCCTCTGCAAGGAAACTGGGGCATGCTCCTCATCACTGGAACTCTAGAGCTGCACTACCCAGCATGGTAGCCCCCAGCCCAATGGGCCTGCTTCTGTATCAGTGAGCCCTGTTTCAAGTGTGCATCCACTCTGGGTGCCAGTGGCCAGCATGTTGGACAGTGCAGAGAGAAGAGCTCCCCCCTCTCGGATGCTGTCCTGGGCGGCGGCTTTGAGTCCAGCACAAGGTTCAGAAACGGGGAGTAGCAACCTCCATGTGATTTGCCTCCTCTTTCGGTCTCTTTAATGCTCTCTCTTTCTTAGTCAGGAGCTCCTTTTGTAGCTCTTTCCCATTCCCGCTTTCAGGACTCTCACCCTGAAGGACCTGGTCTCATCCAGGCAGCTGAGGTCATTGGGTCCCCAGTGTCCATAAAATCCCTCTGCAGCCCCTCTCACGCACTTTCCTAGCCCTGCCCTGGGTTCTGAATGCCAAGCTGCGCCCTAATGTGCTGAGCAAGCCTGAATGCCAAGGTAGCAGGGCTGGGAGTCAGGAGAGCTGGGCGCCCCCTGCTGGAGCGGCCGCAGGAGTGCTGGCTCTTCCCTGGGCACTCCCTGCACAGGAACTTTCCTGCCTTGGGTGGCTCTGGACATGCGTGATTGTTTGCTTCCTTCCAGCTCTGCATTTCGTTCCAGCAGGCGTCTGCTTCCAGAAACTCTCTCGTCATGGACTCCAGAGAAGGGACTGAGTACAAGGTCATGCTAAAGTAGAGAACTGGGCGTGTGGAACAGGTGCACAGATGCAGCCGGGAAGGCAGATAAGTTCACGTATACTTTGTTGCTTTCCTATGTGTTTATTACCACCGCCTGAGAATTTTTTTTAACTGATAGGCACAGGCAAGGTTTGGTGGTTGTGCTAGAAGGAAAAAGCCTTATAAAGGCAAAAGGGAAGCCGTCCAGGAAGCTGCCCACTTTTGAGGTGCAGATCTCACGACAGGACTGTCTTGAGTGGAGGGGTGAGGGGAGAGGAAGGGTCACCTTTGCCCTCCTGTTCCGTGAGACCTGAGACAACCGGCTCCTCCCTCGGCCCAGGTCTGTGGGACTCGGACTGTTCCTCCCTGGAGACCTGGAGTCTTCCCCTTCCCTTTGCATGATTTCCCTGTGCAGGGCACCTGACCCCGAAAGCTGCCCAGCCCGTCACCCAGGTGAAATGGCTCTG
>NW_027846048.1:0-263 GCF_054177405.1 Leptonychotes weddellii
GGAGAATGCAGTAAAATTTGGTATCATACCAATTAAATTCAGATTCAGAAATCTGTTATTTTCTTTTTTTTTCTTTAAAAAAACCTTTTTATTATGGAAAAATTTGAAACCTAACCAAAAGTAGCATTGCAAGTATAGCAAATGCACATGTATCCAAGTTCAGCTTCTTTACCTTCCTCTAAAGTGCTGCTCTTCTGGGAAAACTCTGTGTTGTCAACCCCACCTATAAACTAAAGACATCATTCTTAGATGGCGTCTAATTC
>NW_027846049.1:0-263 GCF_054177405.1 Leptonychotes weddellii
GTAAATAGTCAATCCCTATTTTCTGTTTTTTTTTTTTCAACTTTTCTTTTTACCGTATTTATAAAACATGGAATTTTAAAAATTCATGTGATTACTACCAAGGAGAGCTAGCTGATCTGATGTGGACTCTACTTGCATTTGAAAATACCGTCTTGCTGCCTATTTATCTGGAAGAGAGGAGCATAGATTTTTAGTGGGTTTTATAAGCCCAACTGATCTTAGCATTTCATCTACAAAGATCATCAATCTTGTTCAGTGCAAGA
>NW_027846050.1:0-263 GCF_054177405.1 Leptonychotes weddellii
CCTGCCTGTGCGTCACTCCTGTTCCTGGCTGAGTAATGTTCCAGCCAATGGGTTCACCACATTCTATTTCTCTGTTCCTCAGTCAGTGGACATTTGGGTCGTTTCCACCTTTTGGCTGTTGCGAAGAGTCCCGCTATGAACATTTTTGTACAAGTTTTTTTTGAACGCCTCTTTTCAGTTCTTCCAGGTGTATTCCTAATAGTGGCATTGCTGGGTCAGGTGGTAACTCTATGTGTCACTTTTGAGGAGCTCCAGACTGCTCT
>NW_027846051.1:0-263 GCF_054177405.1 Leptonychotes weddellii
AAAAAACTAATTTACCCAAAATATTTCATAAAGAATTAATTGAAATAATGGAAAATGTGTACATAATTAAGTCATAAGTTAAAACTATTCTGTTATGGTAGAGTCTACAATATATGTGACAAGTGCTGATTATCTGGAGATTGTTCTGTACATGTATTTTAGTGTAATATGTTATGAATGATTTTTAATACTTTTACTAACTGAAAACCATCTGTGAGTTTATTAAATGAACTGAAACAAGATCTGAAGGATTATAATTTGTC
>NW_027846052.1:0-263 GCF_054177405.1 Leptonychotes weddellii
AAAAAAAAAAAAAAAAAATGTGTGCAGTGCTAAGAAAAATAAAAGAATAAAAAAATAATAAAAATAATAAAAAGTTAAAAAGAGCATGAGGTCTATAACAAAATAAATTAATAAGAAATACTGCATGATGGCAATGCACATTTTCAAAGGACCCAGTCAAATAAGTGCCCTTTTAAAATGTCACAATGCTTGGAGCACCTGGGTGGCTCAGTCAGTTAAGTGTCTGCTTTCGGCTCAGGTCATGATCTCAGGGTCCTGGGATC
>NW_027846053.1:0-263 GCF_054177405.1 Leptonychotes weddellii
TTTCATCTCTTCGCATGTCAGAGGGGGTAACTCCTGTTGTTTCTCTTCACAGCAAAGAGCCCCAGGGAAAGTGCTGCTGGACGCAGTCTGCAACCACCTCAACCTCGTGGAAGGGGACTATTTTGGCCTTGAGTTTCCCGACCACAAAAAGATCACGGTAAGTGATGGGAAGTTAATGAAGTAACTTAAGTGATGGGAAAGATATTTTACCATCCACTAGGCTTTGGGAAAGGTGAGTAATCGGGTCTGGTTCCTTGGCCATA
>NW_027846054.1:0-263 GCF_054177405.1 Leptonychotes weddellii
CTTCTTTGGAAAAATGTCTGTTCATGTCTTCTGCCCATTTCTTGATTGGATTCTTTGTTCTTTGGGTGTTGAGTTTGATGAGTTCTTTATAGATTTTGGATACTAGCCCTTTATCTGATATGTCATTTGCAAATATCTTCTCAAATCAATTCACTTTTAAAACTTAGACTTGTCCTAGGCAATAATAACTGGGAAATTAAGGTTTTGATAAAGCATTTAGAATTTTCCAAGTAGACATTAAAATAAATACATATCAATTCAAA
>NW_027846055.1:0-263 GCF_054177405.1 Leptonychotes weddellii
GGCGCCTGGGTGGCTCAGTTGGTTAAGCGACTGCCTTCGGCTCAGGTCATGATCCTGGAGTCCCGGGATCAAGTCCCACATCGGGCTCCCTGCTCAGCAGGGAGTCTGCTTCTCCCTCTGACCCTCCCCCCCTCTCATGTGCTCTCTCTCTCCTCTCATCCTCTCTCTCAAATAAATAAATAAAATCTTTAAAAAAAAAGAGAGAGAAAAGATTTTATTTATTTATTTATTTATTTATTTATTTATTTATTTATTTGTCAGAC
>NW_027846056.1:0-263 GCF_054177405.1 Leptonychotes weddellii
TCAGGGGAGAAATAAACAGCTGATTAATAGAATGGAAAATAGAACCCATGTAGAAAGATAAAACAAAATGGAATTATTTGGCCTGAAGAAGGATGTGAAAGAATTTAATCTGAGAGTATTTAAACAAAAGGATTTTACACAAAGGATAGTGTTAGGTTATTCAAAATTTCTATTGGAAAGGATAAAAAGAAAAAAAAAAGCAGGCTTAATTTATAGTACATGGATTTTATCTAGACATAAAGGAGTATTCTGTTTATTTGTTT
>NW_027846057.1:0-263 GCF_054177405.1 Leptonychotes weddellii
TGGAGAACCCAACATCAATTTGGAAGTCACATGCTGAAAAGATTCAAGGCATCTGTCAGCCTAGATCCCTGAGCAACTATACTGAGCCAAGCCCACTCCCTCCCACCTAACCTCCCAACCAGTACCTTGTTACAAGTCAAAAACTCTCATTCTGTACTTAGGCAAGAAATAAATACCTAGAGTGTTAATCCATTCGTCTCTGGAGATCTTGTTACAAGAACCAGGACAACTTTGGCAAATACATCCCTCCATGTGGGCATACC
>NW_027846058.1:0-2116 GCF_054177405.1 Leptonychotes weddellii
AAAGGTCTCAGCTTACTCTTCTGTCAATTGGGCTATATAGACAGGGTATCCATAGGGTCTCACAGGCTTATAGAAGAGTCTGTTGGCTCTGCATCTCCATCCTTGACCCACTGTGCTCCCAGTCCTGGGAAAATGCTTTGTACTCCCTCGAGGTCCTTCTTCTTTCTTTTTTTTTTTAAAAGATTTTATTTATTTGACACAGAGAGAGAGAGTGAGAGAGCACAAGCAGGGGAAGAAGCAGGCAGAGGGAGAGGGAGAAGCAGGCTTCCCGCTGAACAGAGAGCCCGATGAGGGGCTCGATCCCAGGACCTGGGATCATGACCGGAGCCAAAGGCAGATGCTTAACCAACTGAGCCACCCAGGCACCCCTCTTGAGGTCCTTCTGAGCAGAGGACAGCCTGAGGGTTTGGGGGTGCTGAGGACCTGGGTATGCATAACGTGGCAGAGCACTGGACCACTGGTCTGGGGACCAAGGTCAAGGCCCTCCTTGTTGCAGCCTCGGGGTCCCCATTTGGAAGAGGTTCCAGAGTCAGTGCTCTGGCCAGGGTGAGGAGGCCTTTATGAAGGAACCACGCACTAGGACAAGAGAAGGAAATGGGGACAAGGGAGGCTTCTGAGATGTCTCACATCACCCCCGGAGCCTAAGGTCCTGTTCCTGTGAGAGACACAGAGACAGAGAGAGAATGAACACAGGAGAGAGGAAACCAGAAGTCACAGACTTTCCTCAATCAGCTTGGAAATGACATCCCAGCATTTTGCCCCATTCTATTCCTGAGAGCGCGGTCACACAGGCCACCCACCCTGGAAGGGAGGGGATTCCACAGGGATGTGTGATCAGGATTCAGGAATGCCAGAACCACTGTGGAGACTGCCCAGCACATGGGTGCAGATGAGGCCCTGGGACCTGAACCTAAACCTATCGGGAGCCCCTGGAAGTCTGTGTCATGAGGGGACAAGGTCTGAATCAGTTCATCCAACCTTCCCACGGGGGCTGGGAGACAGGCAGGAGGGCGGTGGCTTCGCCTGGACCCGAGCAGACCCAGGCCCCTCTGAGCTGTGCTCCATGCCCCGTCCAGCCCCTCGCTCATCCTTGCATTGTCAAGTATGTGCACCAGCCTCCTGTGATAGCAGGTACAGAACGTATCCATAGGTCCTACCCCTGATGGCATCCCTAGAAGTAGAAGCCAGAACCCCCCACTGTGCAGATGGGGCACGTGGGGAGGCCCTGAGAGGCACAGGGTCTGTCCAGGGTCACAGCCCTGGGCACAAGCAGGAGTCCGGTCTGAATCCAGCTCTGTGTCCTCACAGCGGGGACACCGGCTGCACCCAGGACTCCCGGGGGCTGTGGGTGGGCTGTGTGGGTGTCACTGTATGGACAGGGCATGGGGTGGAGGGTATTGGGGGGCCCTTGGGGGACTGTTGTGTGAGGAGGAAGTCAGGTAAGGGGGCCCCAGGCAGTGGTGACCTCACTTCCCTGACAACAACGTCCAACGGAATTTGGAACCCGGGTAACGAGACACCCACATTCCAGAGACAGTCCCTTACCCAGCTCATTTCATTGGAGAGACTCGAACCAACATGTTTGCGTGTTGCATCCCAAAGTCCAGAAGCTGCAGGCTGAGGAAAACACGCCCTGCAAACAGTTTCCCTTCCTGTGGATGTCTTGTCAGAGCTCCCCGACGCCTCTGGCCGTTTGGCTGGAAGGACCGAAAGGTGACACCAGGAGGCGCAGAGCCAGCCAGCCCAGCCCCACACCGCTCTGATCCCACCTGTGCAGCCCCAGGTCGCCTCCCCGAGTGTGCGTGCGTGTGTGTGGGGGGGGGAAAGAGGGGTCATGTGGGGCCCTCCCCAAGTGTGCGTGTGTGCGTGTGGGGGGGGGAAGAGGGGTCATGTGGGGCCCACCCCGAGCGAGAGCAGGCTGATGAGGGGTCAGATGCCCGGTGGGCGGGTCATGTTCACACCCTAGGTCAAGGCTGGCTGGGTAGGATGCGGCGTGTGGGGGCTGCGCCCTTCTGCCCAGGGTTTATCGCCAGCCCTGCAGGGATGGGTCACTGCGTCCCGGGTGCAGGGCTGTGCCCGCACAGGTCTGTGTCTGATCTGGGAGCGGCGGGGGGGG
>NW_027846059.1:0-263 GCF_054177405.1 Leptonychotes weddellii
GAACAGAGACTATCAAAATAAATTTGAAAGATTAACAAAAATCACAAATAGAATTTCTAGAAATGGGGGGGCAGGGGGAAGCATTAGAAACTCACCTCTGAATACCTCCAGGGCTGAAAGTGTCCCCTTGTATTATTTACAGGCACTGCACTATTTTACATGTATTCTCTCTTTTCATCTTCCTAGTGACACAGGTGAAGTAGGGACTATCATTTGTTCCTATTTTGTGCTTGAGGAAACCAAGGCTCAGAGAACTTAGCTTG
>NW_027846060.1:0-263 GCF_054177405.1 Leptonychotes weddellii
GGACTCTGAGAAACAAACTGAGGGTTCTAGAGGGGAGGCGGGTGGGGGATGGGTTAGCCTGGTATTGGGTATTAAAGAGGGCACATATTGAATGGAGCACTGGGTGTTATATGCAAACAATGAATCATGGAACACTACATCAAAAACTAGTGATGTAATGTGTGGTGATTAACATAACATAATAAAATTAAAAAAAAAAAATAAAACACTATGTAAGAAGCTGGGGGATATAGTAGGTCCAGCCATCAAGAAGCTTCCAGCTT
>NW_027846061.1:0-263 GCF_054177405.1 Leptonychotes weddellii
TGTTGATAATGAACTGATTTTAATGTGTTTCTTTCCTATTAAACTTTTTTCATTTAATGGGTTGGGCTCTAAGTCAGTAGCAATCATTAAGTATGTAGAATTATAAATTCCTTCTGCTGGTCTCATTCACACCAGTATCCCCAGACATGTATTCTGAAATTCCCTCTCTGATACTTCAGCCAGATATGATGTATGAACCAGGGGCAACAGTCATCCACTAACCAACAGATTGCTCCTGTTTCCAAGAACTTAAGTTGCACTGT
>NW_027846062.1:0-263 GCF_054177405.1 Leptonychotes weddellii
TTCAACACTGGCTGGGTTGACTGATATGCCCTCTCCTTTGAGACTGATTCCTTCAATAAGCACCCACTCATGCAGCTACTTACTTCAGCTAACATGTTTACTGAATGCCTATGATAGCCAAGTGTTATAGAAGGTTCTGAGCCTCTAACAGCAGGTGAAACAGATGCTTGCAGTCCAGCGGGCAAGATAGACTTGGAACGAGTATTGCAAGGGAGTGTGAAAATAGGTTACACCAAGTGACCAGTGCAGGAGCCCTTCCTAGG
>NW_027846063.1:0-263 GCF_054177405.1 Leptonychotes weddellii
GCATCCATGTTCATCAGGATATTGGTCTGTAATTCTTTTTGATGGGGTCTTTGTCTGATTTTTGGATCAAGGTAATGCTGGCCTCATAAAACGAGTTTGGAAGTTTTCCCTCCATTTCTCTTTTTTGGAACAGTTTCAGAAGAATAGGTACTAATTCTTCTTTAAATGTTTGGTAGAATTCCCCTGGGAAGCTATCTGGCCCTGGGCTTTTGTTTGTTGGGAGATTTTTGATGACTGCTTCAATTTCCTTAGTGGTTATAGGT
>NW_027846064.1:0-263 GCF_054177405.1 Leptonychotes weddellii
TTTATAGATTTTGGATACTAGCCCTTTATCTGATATGTCATTTGCAAATATCTTCTCCCATTCTGTCGGTTGTCTTTTGGTTTTGTTGACTGTTTCCTTTGCTTTGCAAAAGCTTTTTATCTTGATGAAGTCCCAATAGTTCATTAGACCAAAACTTTTTTAATTCAGATGTTTGGCATTCCAGGTCTAAACCAACTTTCTTCTTGGAAGTTGAACTGTGCACCTACTAAAGTGATTTTTGTTACAGTAACTTTCTAAATAAA
>NW_027846065.1:0-263 GCF_054177405.1 Leptonychotes weddellii
CCTGCCTGTGCGTCACTCCTGTTCCTGGCTGAGTAATGTTCCAGCCAATGGGTTCACCACATTCTATTTCTCTGTTCCTCAGTCAGTGGACATTTGGGTCGTTTCCACCTTTTGGCTGTTGCGAAGAGTCCCGCTATGAACATTTTTGTACAAGTTTTTTTTGAACGCCTCTTTTCAGTTCTTCCAGGTGTATTCCTAACAGTGGCATCGCTGGGTCAGGTGGTAACTCTATGTGTCACTTTTGAGGAGCTCCAGACTGCTCT
>NW_027846066.1:0-263 GCF_054177405.1 Leptonychotes weddellii
GGGACCGGGAGGAGGGGGAGCGTTCCCTGGGCTTGGTGTGGGAGAGCCCACGCGGCCCGCGGAGCCTTGCTGGGGGACCGGCTGCCCCGCGGCGAAGCGGCGCAAGGACCGCAGCCCTCACGCCCCACCGCAGCCCGCGTTTGGCCGCAGAAAATGCTAGGCGGAGGGCTGGACCGCGGCGAGGCGATGACCCTTCGGAAACACCTGCCTCTTGCGCCCCCCGCCCCGCCCCCGTCCTTCTTGGTGTAGAAAATGGTGGTCAG
>NW_027846067.1:0-263 GCF_054177405.1 Leptonychotes weddellii
AAAAAACTAATTTACCCAAAATATTTCATAAAGAATTAATTGAAATAATGGAAAATGTGTACATAATTAAGTCATAAGTTAAAACTATTCTGTTATGGTAGAGTCTACAATATATGTGACAAGTGCTGATTATCTGGAGATTGTTCTGTACATGTATTTTAGTGTAATATGTTATGAATGATTTTTAATACTTTTACTAGCTGAAAACCATCTGTGAGTTTATTAAATGAACTGAAACAAGATCTGAAGGATTATAATTTGTC
>NW_027846068.1:0-263 GCF_054177405.1 Leptonychotes weddellii
GAACAGAGACTATCAAAATAAATTTGAAAGATTAACAAAAATCACAAATAGAATTTCTAGAAATGGGGGGGCAGGGGGAAGCATTAGAAACTCACCTCTGAATACCTCCAGGGCTGAAAGTGTCCCCTTGTATTATTTACAGGCACTGCACTATTTTACATGTATTCTCTCTTTTCATCTTCCTAGTGACACAGGTGAAATAGGGACTATCATTTGTTCCTATTTTGTGCTTGAGGAAACCAAGGCTCAGAGAACTTAGCTTG
>NW_027846069.1:0-2116 GCF_054177405.1 Leptonychotes weddellii
GAAATCATATGGTATTTTTCTTTCTCTGACTGACTTATTTCACTTAACATAAAACTCTCCAGCTCCATCCACATCATTGCAAATGGCAAGATTTTATTATTTTTTGATGGCTGAGTAATATTCCATTGTGTATGTGTGTGTATGTATATATATACACATACACATATATATATGTGTATGTGTATATATATACACATATACCACCTCTTCTTTATCCATTCATCAGTCAATGGACACAGGCTGTTTCCATAATTCGGTTATTGTTAATAATGCTGCTATAAACATCAGGGTGCATATACCCTTTCAATTAGTATTTTTGTATTCTTTGGGTAAATACCTAGTTAATGCAATTACTGGATCATAGGGTAGTTCTATTTTTAACTTTTGAGGAACCTCCATACTGTTTTCCACAGTATGCACCAGTTTGCAATCCCACCAACAGTGTAAGAGGGTTCTTTTTTTTCTCCAAATCTATACCAATACTTACCGTTTCTTGCATTTTTTATTAGCCATTTTGACAGGTGTGAGGTGATATGTCACTGTAATTTTGATTTGCATTTCCCTGATGATGAGTGATGTTGAGCATCTTTTCATGTGTGTGTTAGCCATTTATATCTCTTTAGAAAAATGTCTATTCAAGGTTTCTGCCCATTTTTTAACCAGATTGTTTTTTGGGTGTTGAGTTTGATAAGTTCTTTTTTTTAATGAAAAAAATTTTAAAGATTTTATTTATTTATTTGAGAAATACAGAGAGAGAGAGAGAGAGAGAGAGAGCATGAGTGGAGAGAGAGAAAGCAGATTCCCTGCTGGGCAGGGAACCCAACACCAGGCTCGATCCCAGGACCCTGAAATCATGACCTGAGCTGAAGGCAGATGTTTAAACAACTGAGCCAGCCAGGCACCCCTGATAAGTGCTTTATAAATTTTGAATACTAGCCCTTTATCAGATATATCATTTACAAATATCTTCTCCCATTCTGAAGCCTGCCTTTTAGTTTTGTTGATTGTTTCCTTCACTGTGCAAAAGTTTTTATTTGATAAAGTCCCAACACTTCATTTTTGCTTTTGTTTCTCTTGCCTCCAGAGACGTGTCTAATAAGAAGTTGCTACACCTGATGTCAAAGAGGTGCTGCCTGTGTTCTCCTCTAGGATTTTGATGGATTCTTCTCTCACATTTAGGTCTTTCATCCATTTTGAATTTATTTTTGTGTATGGTGTAAGAAAGTGGTCCAGTTTCATTCTTCTGCATGTGTCTGTCCAATTTTCCCAACACCATTTTTTGAAGAGACTGTCTTTTCTTCCATTGGATATTCTTTCCTGCTTTGTACAAGATTAATTGACCAGAGTTGAGGGTCCATTTCTGGGTTCTATATTCTGTTCCATTGATCTAAATGTCTGTTTTTATGCTAGTGCCATATTGTCCTAATGATTACAGCTTTGTAATACAGCTTGAAGTCTGGAATTAAGATGTCCCCAGGTTTGCTTTTCTTTTTCATGATTAGTTTGACTATTCAGTGTGTTTTGTGGTTCCATACAAATTTTAGGATTGTTTGTTCTAGTTCTGTGAAACAATCTGTTGATATTTTAATAGGGATTGCATTAAATATGTAGATTGCTTTGGGTAGTATAGACATCTTAACAATATTTGTTCTTCCAATCCATGAGCATGGAATATTTTTCCATTTGTTTGCATCACATTCAATTTCTTTCATAAGTGTTTTATACTTTTTGGAGTATAGATCTTTTACTTCTTTGATTAGGCTTATTCTTAGGTATCATATGGTTTTTGGTGCAATTGTAAATGGGGTCAATCCTTTGATTTCTGTTTCTGCTGCTTCATTATTGGTGTAGAGAAATGCAACAGATTTCTGTATGTTGATATTGTATCTTACAACTTTATTGAATTCTTAGATCTGGTCTAGCAGTTTATTGGTGGAGTCTTTTGGGCTTTCTATATAAAGTATCATGTCATCTGCAAATAGTGAAAGTTTGACTTCTTCCTTGTTGATTGGAATGCCTTTTATTTCTTTTTGTTGTCTGATTGCTGAGGCTAGGACTTGCAGTAGTATGTTAAATAACAGTGGTGAGAGTGGACATCCTTGTCTTGTTCCTGATC
>NW_027846070.1:0-263 GCF_054177405.1 Leptonychotes weddellii
CAGAACTGGAAGTGAACATAATAATTTCTTGCTTGACTTTTTTTTTTATGGATAAGAACATTCAAACACTGAGTTATTAGGTGATTTCTCATCTCAGTTTTCCTTTTCAGGAACTGTTTCCCTATTTGGAAATATATACCTGGTGCAGTCTATAAATCTTATCCAAGTTTGTTACCCATTTACCTATGTGTGTATTTAGGTTTTTTTTTTAAGGATTATAATATAATCTTTAAAACTTAGTGGTATGTGTCATCCAATTTTCA
>NW_027846071.1:0-263 GCF_054177405.1 Leptonychotes weddellii
GGCTGAAGAAGAGAAGAAACAAGATGAGCCTGAGATAATGTTTTTGTACCAGAAAAGGAAGATATACTCCAAGAATGATGGGGCCATGTCAAAAGGATGCAGAAGCCAGCTGGATGAAGGTACTAATGGCCAAATCTAGAAAAATTTAGGTATCAAAATAAATAATGATAGTAATGAATTATTACCCAGTGAATAGGAATCCATGAGTCCAAACTAATATAAATTTAAAAATGAATAAATATAAGATGATGCTTTCCTTATGT
>NW_027846072.1:0-263 GCF_054177405.1 Leptonychotes weddellii
CCACTGAATTACCTATTATGAATTGTACTTTTTAGTTCTACAATAGCCACTTGAAATTTCTGTATAGATTCCAACATACTGAGCATAGTCTACATTTGTTCTTATATTTTGAATATTTTTCTTCCATTTTAAATGTATAATCATTGTTGTTTTTTGTTTGTTTGTTTGTTTTTCATGTACTTTTGCTCCACCATCTGGGTCTTATGTACAGTTCCTCCCTCTTTTCTTTCCTTCCTTTTTTTCTTCTCTCAGTAAGAAGTCAC
>NW_027846073.1:0-263 GCF_054177405.1 Leptonychotes weddellii
TCAGGGGAGAAATAAACAGCTGATTAATAGAATGGAAAATAGAACCCATGTAGAAAGATAAAACAAAATGGAATTATTTGGCCTGAAGAAGGATGTGAAAGAATTTAATCTGAGAGTATTTAAACAAAAGGATTTTACACAAAGGATAGTGTTAGGTTATTCAAAATTTCTATTGGAAAGGATAAAAAGAAAAAAAAAAAAGCAGGCTTAATTTATAGTACATGGATTTTATCTAGACATAAAGGAGTATTCTGTTTATTTGT
>NW_027846074.1:0-263 GCF_054177405.1 Leptonychotes weddellii
CCAGGGACTCCAGGATCATGACCTGAGCCGAAGGCAGTCGCTTAACCAACTGAGCCACCCAGGCGCCCTGAACCTACTCTGCTATTATTGCAGATATTTTTAGGTACTTAGTTTAGCATTATTCCAGGAATAGGAACTATCATTTGGATAAAAGATAATTCCATAGGCTGTCCTAAGCTTAGATAGTATTTATAACATCGCTAGACAGGACTTATTATAGTAGTGTAAAGCTTTGGAGTCCAAAGGGCCTGGGGTCTTCACCT
>NW_027846075.1:0-263 GCF_054177405.1 Leptonychotes weddellii
GATACACAAGTTATAGATGTGACACAAATCAATATGACAAAAGCAAGCACATTCAAAACCATCTGGGGTGCCTGGCTGGCTCAGTTGGTAGTGCATGCGACTCTTGATCTCAGGGTTTTAAGGTTAGTCCCATGTTGGGTGTAAAGATTACCCAAAAGTAAAAAAAAAAATCTTAAAAAAAACAAAACAAATAGGGGCGCCTGGGTGGCTCAGTCGTTAAGCGTCTGCCTTCGGCTCAGGTCATGATCCCAGGGTTCTGGGAT
>NW_027846076.1:0-263 GCF_054177405.1 Leptonychotes weddellii
ATCTGTGACCCAGGGATGGGACTTGTTTAATCTGACACTAGAGACTGTGATTAGTACCTAATTTTGGAGGTGGAGCCAAATAATACATTTTCAAATACTAAGTATCATTACTTTGTTCATTCAGATATTTCAGTAAGTAACATATTTCTTAGAAATAAATGAGAAATAAGATATCTTCTTTGAAGATATCTTTTTTTTTCAATTTTTTTTATTCTTATGTTAATCCCCATACATTACATCATTAGTTCTAGATGAAGTGTTCC
>NW_027846077.1:0-263 GCF_054177405.1 Leptonychotes weddellii
TGGGAAGGGGGTTGGGTTGGGTCTCTTAAACTTAATCTCTAGTTGTGAACTGGAAAGGAGACCGTCCAGCAGTGACTTCACTCCTCCGTAATTTACCATTGCAGCCAGAAGCTTCTAATGGTTTCAGCCGAAAAAAGAATTATAAAGATGGTATACAACAGAAATTTATTTCACGGAGGTTGTTCATTTTATGGACAGTTGTTCCTTTCTGGGCAGTTAAATCACCCTCATGAATTTTTTTTCCCTCCTTTTTTTTTTTTTTT
>NW_027846078.1:0-263 GCF_054177405.1 Leptonychotes weddellii
TACGTAATGTACCTCCGCTACGGTACACCAGATGAAGGTACATGGGACCCTTTACTATTTTTGCAACTTCCTGTAAATCTAGAATCATTTCAAAATTAAAAAGTTAGTCTATGTTTTTATCAAGATGATTAAAATTCACCTACAATTAAAATGGTTTAGATATACATTCTGCCTTGCAACTCTGCAGTCATCAATACAACCTTGATTATCAAGAACCAAATTCATTTGTCTCATTCACAATTTAAATGCTGATACACCTGGTA
>NW_027846079.1:0-263 GCF_054177405.1 Leptonychotes weddellii
TGTTGATAATGAACTGATTTTAATGTGTTTCTTTCCTATTAAACTTTTTTCATTTAATGGGTTGGGCTCTAAGTCAGTAGCAATCATTAAGTATGTAGAATTATAAATTCCTTCTGCTGGTCTCATTCACACCAGTATCCCCAGACATGTATTCTGAAATTCCCTCTCTGATACTTCAGCCAGATATGATGTATGAACCGGGGGCAACAGTCATCCACTAACCAACAGATTGCTCCTGTTTCCAAGAACTTAAGTTGCACTGT
>NW_027846080.1:0-2116 GCF_054177405.1 Leptonychotes weddellii
TTATTTAGAATTTCAAAACAGAGAAATGTACTCTAATTAGAATATGCCTGATGAGAAACACAGTTCTCGGGCTAAACGTAGAGGCTATTCATAAAACAAAAGTTTATTTTATATGTATATATAAAATAAATGTCAATATATATATCAATATATCTATATTTAGACTGTAGCATAACATTTAAAATATTTTAAAATCAAGGATATGGGCTTCCCACATTATATTTTATTTTTACCTAGCCTAACATGTTATGATTAATTCTGAGCACCTATAACAGAATCTTAAGCTCTAATGTGACAAGTCAGAAAAATGAAGGACTTTTTTTTTAACCCAGGCTTTCATAATTTAAAATGTAACCTTTTGGTTTACATGATGCCTGCAAGCAGTGACATGGATGTTGACGACATTAATATCACTATTTCTGTCACTAAAATCTATAGCAAATACATTAGCAGCCGCAAACGGAGGTAGTTTTTCAGAGAGCTTGCTAATTGCGTTGCTGCTGTGAACTTAGTTTTGCCGTGCTAATATATAAAAGCCCAGAGCTGGGAAGGAAGCACGAATCCTGGGAAGCTATGTAAACAGGTTGGTAGCCACTTTGAAATCTATATACTTGTGCTTCCATGACATTTTTCCCGAAGGGTGATCAGAGAGACAAAAGCTATCTGTTTGAGACAGAACGATGTACCCAAGGTCCTCCAGTTAAAATCAGGACCTCATGAGTAGATGAGCAGATACTCTCAGATGTGGAATGTAGGCTTAACTGAATCTTATTGCCTCAGAATTTGGCTGGGTCTATCTTCAGTCTGCCAATGCCCCACAGGACAAAGAAATCTCCTGTGTTCAGCACGCAAGTTCTTGATGATGACATTAGGGAATATCATTAAGATGATGGCCTATGAGAGTGGGTGAAGCTGGGATTCAGACCCCAGAGACCTGCCTGCAAAGTCTATATCCCAAACACCATGCAACATGGTGTCCAAGGGCAAACTTACCCACCTGACAATCCTGGTTAATTGAGGACATGCGATTTTCAATCCTGAACAATTAATAATAGAAAAAAATCACTCTGCTTCCATCATAAGAATAAATACAATTAACTATCGTATCTCTACTCCCCAATTTTGCTGTTGTTGTTTTATTGTGGTTTTTTTTTTTTTAATAATGCCACTGTGAATCCCAAATGTTTAGACCAGGAAAGAATTTCTTCAACTACTTACTCTCTCTTCTTTATATGGGGGGAAAAGTTAGGTAGGGAGATGATAAGCATTATGAGGGCCCCTTCCAAACTCATTCGTTGGTTGGTAGTCCAAGACCTCTGGCTCTTGGACCCCCAACTCCTACCATCACAGGGTGTCCCAAGGATGTACATTTCCTAAAAGCCAGTGTTCCTTGCACACCTTCAGAGAAAAAATAAAGATGGTATTCACTACGTTTCATTGCCTTAGTTATTATCCAAGTTGTAAAAGAATAAAGACATTTTGGGGCGCCTGGGTGGCTCAGTTGGTTAAGCGACTGCCTTCGGCTCAGGTCATGATCCTGGAGTCCCGGGATCGAGTCCCGCATCGGGCTCCTCGCTCAGCAGGGAATCTGCTTCTCCCTCTGACCCTCCCCCCTCTCATGCTCTCTCTCTCTATCTCATTCTCTCTCAAATAAATAAATAAAATCTTTAAAAAAAAAATAAAATAAAATAAAAGGTGAAATTAAGAAAATTAAATAAGTTCTAGAAAAAATTCCTACAATAGCCGTAATATGGATGGCTACTATAGAGCAGACTTCTTAGGGAAATATGCAAAATCATTTGGGCGTCAGTTACCTCTTCAAAAAGAAACTCTGTAAGAAAAAAGCAACACAGGGCGCCTGGGTGGCTCAGTCGGTTAAGCGACTGCCTTCGGCTCAGGTCATGATCCTGGAGTCCCGGGATCGAGTCCCACGTCGGGCTCCCTGCTCGGCGGGGAGTCTGCTTCTCCCTCTGCCCCTCCTCCCTCTCATGTGCTCTCTCTCTCTCTCATTCTCTCTCTGTCAAATAATAAATAAAATCTTTATAAAAGAATAATAAATAAAGTTTCATTGGGCGCCTGGGTGGCTCAGTTGGTTAAGCGACTGCCTTCGGCTCAG
>NW_027846081.1:0-263 GCF_054177405.1 Leptonychotes weddellii
CCTCCTCCTCTTCCTCTCCTTACCTTGGTGATTTACCAGAAAATTTGAAGTCATCACCTAGCAGGTCCTGTAAGTTCTATTTCCTTAGCTTCTCTGGTTCAGTAATATTTCAGGATTGTACCCCAGAGGAGCTCTAGGGTTTCTTAGAAGGGCCTCAGTCCTGGGAGCTGCCATGAAGGCAAAGAGAAGGCCATTCACTAGGGTTCTA
The DNA here is from genome assembly GCF_054177405.1 of Leptonychotes weddellii. NCBI lineage: Eukaryota > Metazoa > Chordata > Mammalia > Carnivora > Phocidae > Leptonychotes > Leptonychotes weddellii. Next base: position 209 of record NW_027846081.1, read on the forward strand.
GACTTCTCTCTCATTTGACTTCCAAGTAGCTCTGCTCCTTTCAAAATACATTTTT
>NW_027846082.1:0-263 GCF_054177405.1 Leptonychotes weddellii
CACATATATTAGTTGATCTCTGAATATCCTTTCTTTCATAAGCAACTAAAAAATCAAAGTATATGAAACAGCCATTTTTAGACATTGCACTGTAGGTAATATGGGACTATGATACCTGAGAAAAGGAAAACAAAGGTGGTGAACCTTATGATTGGCCCTAGATTACCACCTGGAGGCAGTTGCCAGGCTGCAGTGAAGGTAGGGAAAACAAAAATAAAGCCCAGGGTCTCACTACATTTAGTAACTAGAAGAGAGTTCAGGAT
>NW_027846083.1:0-263 GCF_054177405.1 Leptonychotes weddellii
ATGGCTGCTCAAAGCCTTTAAGGAAAGACTGGAGGGCTCTGTGGTCCTAATTTATACTTGGATGCCAAGTGTGGGGTCACAGTTTCAACCCGAAGAGGGGGCAGTTGTTGGTGGTTGTTTTGACAACCTTCAGTGCTTCTGAGCGGCATGGTCTTGTTCTCTTGTTCACAGGGGATATTGATGGCATGGTACTCGGGGCTGGTGAAGGAAATCTCTTCCCCAGACCCAGCAGCAGAGCCAGGGGCCTTGATGTCCTGAATTCT
>NW_027846084.1:0-263 GCF_054177405.1 Leptonychotes weddellii
TGGAGAATGCAGTAAAATTTGGTATCATACCAATTAAATTCAGATTCAGAAATCTGTTATTTTCTTTTTTTTCTTTAAAAAAACCTTTTTATTATGGAAAAATTTGAAACCTAACCAAAAGTAGCATTGCAAGTATAGCAAATGCACATGTATCCAAGTTCAGCTTCTTTACCTTCCTCTAAAGTGCTGCTCTTCTGGGAAAACTCTGTGTTGTCAACCCCACCTATAAACTAAAGACATCATTCTTAGATGGCGTCTAATTC
>NW_027846085.1:0-263 GCF_054177405.1 Leptonychotes weddellii
CCTCCTCCTCTTCCTCTCCTTACCTTGGTGATTTACCAGAAAATTTGAAGTCATCACCTAGCATGTCCTGTAAGTTCTATTTCCTTAGCTTCTCTGGTTCAGTAATATTTCAGGATTGTACCCCAGAGGAGCTCTAGGGTTTCTTAGAAGGGCCTCAGTCCTGGGAGCTGCCATGAAGGCAAAGAGAAGGCCATTCACTAGGGTTCTAGACTTCTCTCTCATTTGACTTCCAAGTAGCTCTGCTCCTTTCAAAATACATTTTT
>NW_027846086.1:0-263 GCF_054177405.1 Leptonychotes weddellii
CTTAGCTCTTGGTTGTCTCTCAAACCTTTGTGATTTAGGCTGTCTAAGCAGCCTGATTCATTCTTTTTTTTTTTTTACTTTTATTTTTTATTTTTTTTATTAGAGTATAAATATCTTCTACTTTTTTTATTATGTTATGTTAATCACCATATATTACATCATTGGTTTTTGATGTAGTGATCCATGATTCATTGTTTGCATATAACACCCAGTGCTCCATGCAGAATGTGCCCTCTTTAATACCCCTCACCAGTCTAACCCAT
>NW_027846087.1:0-263 GCF_054177405.1 Leptonychotes weddellii
GGCCCTGAGAGGGGCGGCGCCTCTGGTGGAGCTGAGGTGAGGGGATGGCCTGGCCGGCCGCCCCGTGAGTGTCCTGCTGCTGGGTGAGTGACACCCAGGAGGGGACAGGGGTCTGAGGGCCCCCTTCTACCCTGGGACCCTGCAGAGCATGACTTACAAGTGGGGCCTCCTGCAGCCATGATCTGGAGGGGTGCATGCCTGGCAGAGCCCCGATGCCCGTTTCTAGGAGGGTGTCCTCTTAAGAGGCGTCCTCGCCTCTTTCT
>NW_027846088.1:0-263 GCF_054177405.1 Leptonychotes weddellii
GTCAAAAGGTATAAACTTCCAGTGATAAGATTTAAAAGTCCTGGGGATTTAGTGTACGACCTGGTGACTACAGCGAACATTGCCGTCCGGCATATAGATACGTTGTTAAGAGAATAAATCCCAAGAGTTCTCATCAAGGGAAAAAACCTTTCTTTCTTTCCTTCCTCCTCCCTCCCTCCGTTCCTTCCTTCCTTCCTTCCTTCTCTCCTTTTTCTTTCTTTCTTTCTTTTTTCTTTCTTTCTTTTCCTTCCTTCCTTCTCTCT
>NW_027846089.1:0-263 GCF_054177405.1 Leptonychotes weddellii
CTATGACCCGCTATGCGTCCAGGTAAGTGGGTGGCTCAGTTAGTTGAGCGGCTCCCTTCGGCTCAGGTCATGATCCTGGGGTCCTGGGATCGAGTCCCGCATCGGGCTCCCTGCTCAGCGGGGAGCTGCTTCTCCCTCTCTCTCTGCACCACCCCCGCCTCCGCCCCAAGTCACATGCTCTCTCTCAAATAAAATCTTTAAAAAAAAAACCAAAAACCCAAATTATCACTACTTTACATATTTAACAACATTATTCTTAGAAG
>NW_027846090.1:0-263 GCF_054177405.1 Leptonychotes weddellii
CAGTCTGCACCCTCGTTTTAAAGCAAATCCGTGCAAAAACAACCCGCTGGTTTTGCACATAGTTTTAAGGAGTAGGGATGGTTCTCCACAAAGACAGGTGCATCGATGCGTGTGCTGCGTGTGGGCAGCACAGGGTGGCCGGGCTCTTTGAAATGAGGGTATAATGGCCATATTTGGCGGGAGAAGCCCTGGGGAAGAGTGCAGATACTTCGCGCCTGGGGGTTCATGAACGCGTCTTCTGCTCGGACAGCTTTGCTTTCTTT
>NW_027846091.1:0-2116 GCF_054177405.1 Leptonychotes weddellii
TGGGACTGGAGGAGATTATGCTAAGTGAAATAAGTCAAGCAGAGAAAGTCAATTATCATATGGTTTCACTTATTTGTGGAATATAGGGAATAGCATGGAGGACACTAGGAGAAGGAAGGGAAAAATGAAGGGGGGGAAGTTAGAGGGGGAGATGAACCATGAGAGACTGTGGACTCTGGGAAACAAACTGAGGGTTTCAGAGGGGAGGGATGTGGGGTGATTGGTTAGCCCAGTGATGAGTATTAAAGAGGGCACGTATTGCATGGAGCACTGGGTGTTATGTGAAAACAATGAATCGTGGAACACTACATCAAAAACTAATGATGTACTGTATGGTGACTAACATAACATAATAATAATAAAAAAAAGAAAGAGGGGCGCCTGGGTGGCTCAGATGGTTAAGCGTCTGCCTTTGGCTCAGGTCATGATCCCAGGGTTCTGGGATCGAGTCCCGCATCGGGCTGCCTGCTAGGCGGGGAGCCTTCTTCTCCCTCTGCCTCTGCCTCTCTCTCTCTCTCTGACTTTCATGAATAAATAAATAAAACATTAAAAAAAAAAAAAAGAAAGAAAGAAAAAAAGTCTAGGAAGGAAGGTTGGGTTTCATTTGTGTGGCACCAGGGGCTCTCTCTAAGTTCTCCTTCCCTGCCCCTAAACTTTATTGTGAGCACTAGGCAGAGGTCAGGGGCAAAGAGGTAGCAGTGAGTTCAGTCTCAGCTTGTTTCTGAGAGTCCAAGGGATGCTAGCCCATACTTGATCTTTAAGAATTTGTTAACATTTTAACTATTTTCTTCTAGACCACTCTGATGATGGCAGCCCTTCCTCTTGTTCTCTGCCAAAATTACATCACTTTTTACATCTCATCTCTCCTCCCAGAGGCCCTTGACTCTGGAATTCAGTTCACCTGGTTGCCTTGCAAACTTAGCTCTCTAATGGACGTTAGTAAACTTATGATTTTGTGGATTATCTAGCTTTGCCTCATTGTTAGAGTGCAAGTAATGCTCTCTTCTGACTTTCAACATCTGATTTGACTGTCTTTAGTCTCCTAAGATATGCGTTAGGGTTTCCTACCTTTCCATGTAGTCTTAGAAGAAAGAAAATCCCACAGAAATCCATTAGATTTGCAATATGGTGGTCATTGGTGAGTTGAGAAGTGCAGTTTCATTGAAATGGAGATGGCCAAAGCTTTGTGGAGGTTCTTTTTTGATTGCTTCACATTCTCAGTGCTGGAGGTAGCCAGGTGTCATGTGAGAGAATGGGGGAAAAATTGTTGAAAGTTTGAGAACAGCTCCAAGGCTGTGAAGGAGTCATCTAAGATAGACTGAGATGGACTAAGATTTGAGAATAGAATATTTTTTACAATCCAAATAAAAAAGTAAACAGAAACAATAATAGTAAAACTTTTCCTTACTTCTCTGTGACCTTCCATCTATTATCCTGACAGAAAAAAATATTTCGTTGCTTCATAGTTCCTTCTCTTTCGTACTATGAAATACACAAGCATTGAAATATTAAAATCAATTATTCACTTATTTGGCATCATGTGGAAAAAGCTACAGAGTTGTTCATGATTCCAGCTATTTTTATAATATGTAAGTGTTGGCCTAATATGAAAATCTTTCTAACCAATGATCCAAATTATTTGATGAATGAGGAAACAGGCAATCATTATGGTTTATTGGCTTGAACCCTTTCTTGGCACTTCCAAATAATATAATTAACTACTGTGATGGGAAATCCTTAGAAAATTCCCCAAATGAATTATGACATTCCTGGAACCATGTTGTAACATTTTTTTTCTTCTTATACGAACCAAAGATTATAATGAATTATGACCAATTTTCTTTTTAAAAAAATTTTTTTATTGTTATGTTAATCACCATACATTACATCATTAGTTTTAGATGTAGTGTTCCATGATTCATTGTTTGTGCATAACACACAGTGCTCCATGCAGAACGTGCCCTCTTTAATACCCATCACCAGGCTAACCCATCCTCCCACCCCCTCCTCTCTAGAACCCTCAGTTTGTTTTTCAGAGTCCATTGTCTCTCATGGTTCGTCTCCCCCTCCGATTTCCCTCCCTTCATTCTTCCCCTCCTGCTATCTTCTTCTTCTT
>NW_027846092.1:0-263 GCF_054177405.1 Leptonychotes weddellii
CCTCCTCCCTCTCATGCTCTCTGTCTCTCTCTCATTGTCTCTCTCACAAATAAATAAAATCTTAAAAAAAAAAAAAAATTCAGGTGGTGCACATAGACTTGGGGAAAGGTAGGATGTTTCCTTCTCCAAGACAGGAGAGAGGGAGGAGAGAATGCACAAAGATGGACCTTGGGCATTGAAATGATTGAAATGTAATGAAACAATTGAGTTCTTCTAACTTAAGGCAATAGCTATAGATTTGCAGGATTTAAAAAAAAAAAAAA
>NW_027846093.1:0-263 GCF_054177405.1 Leptonychotes weddellii
GTGTCCCCAGGGCAGCTCGGCAGGGCTCTCTTCCAGGGGGTGGATGCCAGCTCCACCCAGCGATCCCGCGGAGCGCTTCTCAGGAGGTCAAACGGGACGTCTGGGGGGGAGCAGGGACCACATCGTAGACCCAGGTGACAGTCACACAGGTCCCAGGCTCTGACCCACTGGCAGGTGACGTCCATGCATGGCTGGACAGCGGAGCTGATCTTGAGTCGGCGTCTCACTCCCCCACTGGGACAGTAGGGTTTATCAAATACAAG
>NW_027846094.1:0-263 GCF_054177405.1 Leptonychotes weddellii
TTTTTTTTTTTAAATCAAGGTTTCTGAAAATGTTTAGTTGTCTTTTGGGGAAAAAAAAAAAATCCCAAGTGATTCAGTGAGTAGCCAGGGTTGAGAGTCCCTAGGGAAGTTGATCTAGGAAATTTCATGTTCCCTTCTCTGACTTTCCTAGGCAGCCTTTCCTTAAAATAACTATCCTTCATGACCGTGTTAAGAGAAATTGCTTTTTAGGAAACAAACTGAGGGTTGCTGGAGTGGGGGGTGGGGTGGGAGGGATGGGGTGA
>NW_027846095.1:0-263 GCF_054177405.1 Leptonychotes weddellii
ACAGTGACCACTTGCAAAGGAGAGAGAGAGAGCCTTAGAAGGGGGAGATCCCTGGGACCTTGCAGGCAGCACCAGGCTTCCTGCAGCAGAAGGAAACTTTAAATCAAGGAAATGAGGCTCCACCCAGGGACAGGGCCCCACCACTCTACCCTGACTTGCTCTTGTGCCCAGAAAGGGACATGGCCTGGCCCTGTTTTGAACCCCCCGCCCCTTCCACTTCTGCCAGTGCTTGGATAAGTGAGATCACATCCTATTTCAGGGCA
>NW_027846096.1:0-263 GCF_054177405.1 Leptonychotes weddellii
AGCAGAGTTCCTGACCCCGAGCGGCCCCTCCTCTGGGGCCCCGGAGCGCTGACCCCTTCCCGCCGCAGGCACGGCCTCCAACACTACTTCTCCAGCCGGGGCATCGCCATTGCTGTGCAGTACTTCTGGGACCGGGGCCACCGGGACATAACCGTCTTTGTGCCTCAGTGGCGCTTCAGTAAGGATGCCAGGGTCAGAGAGGGCCACTTCCTGCAAAAGCTGTATTCCCTCAGCCTGCTCTCCCTCACTCCCTCCCGAGTCAT
>NW_027846097.1:0-263 GCF_054177405.1 Leptonychotes weddellii
GAGACTATGGACTCCGAGAAACAAACTGAGGGTTTTAGAGGGGAGGGTGGTGGGGGGATGGGTTAGTCCAGTGATGAGTATTAAGGAAGGCACATACTTCATGGAGCACTGAGTGTTATAGGAAAACAATGAATCGTGGATCCCTACATCAAAAACTAATGATGTATGGCAATTAACATAATAAAATAAAATTAAAAAAATTTTAAAAATTTTAAAAAAGGAAAAAATAAAATCTTAAAAAATAAAAGGATATAAAAAGATAT
>NW_027846098.1:0-263 GCF_054177405.1 Leptonychotes weddellii
CCTGGCCCAGGGACCCCTCAGCAACAGCCTCGCGCACGCGACGGAGCCTGCAGGCATTAGTCTCTAGGAGATGTGCCGATGAAAAGAATGGTCAAGAATCAAAGATGCTTGCCTCCCGACACTGCACACGAATGGTGAATAATATGTCATTCTTCCTCTGGAGGTGACAACTCAAAACTGGTTTAGTAATTACCCACACATGACTGTGTTTCATCCTTAGAAGGATGCCACAGAGAGCTTACATTATCATGTGGGGTTTTTAG
>NW_027846099.1:0-263 GCF_054177405.1 Leptonychotes weddellii
CTCTCATTCTCTAATAAATAAATAAAATCTTTAAAAATAAAATAAAATAAAATAATCAGCCTAAAGAAAGCAAATTCCCACACTCAAGCTAACTATTTAGCTGGCCTGTGAAAAATTCCTACATGAAAATAAATGTGAGCCCAGACTTCAGGGAAGAAACACCGATTCCTAGCATCAATCTCTGGGGATCGAATTCCCCCTTTATGTCCCAAACTCCAAGGCCTCCTAAAACTGCATCTGACCATCAAAGCCCTTCTGGGGGG
>NW_027846100.1:0-263 GCF_054177405.1 Leptonychotes weddellii
CTGGGATGTGTCCATGCCCTGCCTCGGAGCGCTGTGCCCTCAAATCCGTGTGTGCAGCCCGCTGTCCCCCAGAGCTCACACTCAGAGAAGTCTCCTTTTCCCTGGAGCTGTTTCTTGCCCTTCCCGGCCTGCCTGTTCAGGTGTGCCTCCCGGGAGGCATGTGACCCTGCCCCCCTCCACCTCCCTGCAGCCGGCAGCTGGAAGGCCACGGCCACGGTGCTTACTGCCCCGTGATCTTCCCGCCTTGGCTCTTCTCTCCCTCT
>NW_027846101.1:0-263 GCF_054177405.1 Leptonychotes weddellii
GACGATGGACTCTGAAAAACAAACAGGGTTCTAGAGGGGAGGGGGGTGGGAGGATGGGTTAGCCTGGTGGTGGGTATTGAGGAGGGCACATTCTGCATGGAGCACTGGGTGTTATGCACAAACAATGAATCATGGAACACTTCATCTAAAACTAATGATGTAATGTATGGGGATTAACATAAGAATAAAAAAAAAAAATCGCAGTTCCTGAATCCTAGATGACCTCATCAGATAACACCAGTGTAGTTAAGTACTGTACCATA
>NW_027846102.1:0-2116 GCF_054177405.1 Leptonychotes weddellii
AGATGAGCAGTTTTAAATTGAAGTATTAGGACTTAATCTCAGTTAAAGCTTTTCCTCCTTCCTTTCAAACGAAAACATTTCTGAAGATAGGAAATTGTAAAAGTTAACCTTTACTTGTCCTTTTGAAATTTATAATAGTATTAAATACTACTATTGATAATTGGTAGTACTTGATTTTCATGTGATTTATAAATCTAAATATTTAATAAAATGAGTTGTCCCTGTTTATTTAAATCCTGAGTTTCCTTTGGCTTAGTTTCTTGAAAATCAGAATAAGAATTACTTAAAAAACGTTCTCCGTTATTTTAATCCTCTTTTCCCATAATGCTTTCAGGAACTAAAATTTATTTAAATGCCAGGCATATGACTAGAACTGCAATAGACCTGTTGTATATATCATTATTTCATGTAATGTAAGGCACCATAGATTGTCTGATGCCCCAGTATTTTCTGTACCAATAAGAAATTTCAAAACAATTCTGCCAATTATAGTTGTAAGACATTTTGAATTATAAATTGCATTCCAATGTCAGAGATATTAAAAGGTGACATAATGAGCATCTTAGAATCACTGAAATGTACTATTCTTGCAAATCCTTAAAACATATCTACAAAGTAGGCATAATTGTATCACTTTACCTAATTGGATGTTGTCTTTGTAAAATAGTAATAGTAATAGTTACAATAATATTATATAACAAACTTTGCATAGATCCTCATTTAAGCATCACGTCGAGGTCTTGTGAGATAACTAGTCTTTATTTATTATTATTATTTTTTAGTAATCTCTATACCCAACGTGGGGCTCGAATTCATGACCCTCAAGATCAAGAGTCACATGATCTTCAAACTGAGCCGGGCAGGGGACCGGAGATAACTATTTTTATCCCCATTTTGTTGATGAGGAAATTGAGGATAAGGCTAAGTAGGTGATAACTGTTAAGTGACAGAGTTAAAGTAGGAGTCAAACCCAAGTTAAACTGAATCCTCAGGTCATGCTCTACCTACTCAGGCTGCTCTTTATTAGTGTGGTGAAGAATCACTAATAAATATTGTACTTTCTTCAAAAGAAAACTAAATCCTGGTTTTGGAGTCACAGGAATAAGATGCTCTTTAACGTTTACAATTACATGAATTAATTGCATGTTTTGAAATAGTGCACTATAATTTCCTAAAAAGTTCTTTCACTTTCATAGGACTGCTCTTCATTTGGCCTGTGCCAATGGCCATCCAGATGTCGTTGCTGTCCTAGTGGAGAGGAAATGCCAGCTTGACCTCTTTGATAAAGATTATAGGACTGCTCTGATGAAGGTATGTGGAAGCAGCTGTGTCTGCCTGAGATGGATTTGATTTAATTACTTAGAATGAAAACTTATTGCATTTAAACATAACTAATTGGTGAAACCTGTGGCATGTTTACTTTAAATTCCCAGAATTGACACTCTGTTTCTTGGTATAATACTGACAGGCTGTACAATGTCAGAATGAGAGATGTGTGACTATTCTTCTAGAACACGGTGCTGATCCAAATCTTACGGACATTGCTGGCAATACTGCGCTCCACTATGCCGCCCTTGGTTCGAATACATCAATAGCAGAGAAGCTGCTTCTACACCATGCAAATATTGAAGTGAGAAACAAGGTGCAGATCAAGTGTATTTATAGAGTATTTGAAATAATGTATATATGTATATATAAATTTTTTTAGCCACAAATCATTTTATTTACATATTTATTTATATGTGTAATAAATACATATACTGAATTCTATACATCAGGTCCTGTCATCCTGGAAACAACTCCAAAGCCAGGGCAGGGAGGGCTAGAGAAAGGTGATGCCCATGGAGAGGGCGAAGTTCTGTCTCCCAGCCCCGCTTCCACCCCAGAAAGAAAATCTTCCCATTAGTGCTTGGGAGTGGATGGTGGGCTCAGAGCCCACAAAGGATTGAAGGCCTAGAGGGGAGTGGAGGTGGTGGAGGCTGGGTGCTGTGCAGGGGCTTAGGAAATGGGTGCTGCTGGGAATGGGTGGGAGACCCTGACCCAGTGGGGTAACTTGGGTGAGTGCAAGTGGGAGGAGAAAGCAGCAGGTTGCAGGCCCTGGGCACTCGAGGCCCCA
>NW_027846103.1:0-263 GCF_054177405.1 Leptonychotes weddellii
ATCAGGAATGTTCCTATGGCATCTGCGATGGTGAATCCCTTCCTGTTGACTTTGTCTGGGTCCCTCAGAGGAATCACCATCTTTGGCAGCTGCAGCCTTACAAAACGTATTTCTTTAAAAAGACGACGTGAAAGTCTAAAAGACTCCTTGCTCCATGGGCTGCAGAATGGATGTTGTGTTAGCTGCCATGAGAACATGGGTCTCGTTGTTCATCCCCATCAGAGCTCCTGGGTGACCAGGTGTGTTTTCAGTGAGAAATAACA
>NW_027846104.1:0-263 GCF_054177405.1 Leptonychotes weddellii
TTTTGTTTTTACAAGGGACTTTATATAAAGAACTGAATTCCAACAACAACAACAAAAAGAAAACACAACTATCCAAAATCATGGAGATGCAGCAAAAGCAGTTCCAAGAGGGAAGTTTATAGCAATGCAGGCCTATCAAGAAGCAAGAAAAATCTCAAACAACCTAACTTTATACATAAAGGAGCTAGAAAAAGAACAAAAAACAAAACTACAAACCAGCAGAAGGAAGGACACAATAAACATTAGAACAGAAATAAAAGATA
>NW_027846105.1:0-263 GCF_054177405.1 Leptonychotes weddellii
TACTTTAAAGGTTTTAAATTCCTAAAATCACGTTGTTTCCATTGTAGTCATTCATCTTAAAATGCATCTGTTAAAACTTGTCTTATCACATACATTTGTGATTCTTAAAAATTAGGTGACAGTAGACTTACAAACTTAATAGTGTGATACGTCCTACTTTACCTGTTAAACTATATTAGAAGTAAATATCATGAATATTGCATATATTTTCTAAGACTATGTGTAAGTACAGGTGAAGTAGTTGGCAGTCTCATTTATAACTG
>NW_027846106.1:0-263 GCF_054177405.1 Leptonychotes weddellii
CAATTTCTCTTTGGTTCTTTTTTTTAAGATTTTATTTATTTATTTGACAGAGAGAGACACAGCTAGAGAGGGAACACAAGCAGGGGGAGTGGGAGAGGGAGAAGCAGGCTTCCCGCCGAGCAGGGAGCCCGATGTGGGACCCGATCCCAGGACTCTGGGATCATGACCTGAGCCGAAGGCAGACACTTAACAACTGAGCTATCCAGGCGCCCCTCTTTGGTTCTTTTTTCATAGCTTTATTTCTTTGCTAAGACTTTCTAGTT
>NW_027846107.1:0-263 GCF_054177405.1 Leptonychotes weddellii
TTTATATCTAAACTTAGATAAATTTAGATATATATTTTTATATCTAAACTTAGATAAATTTAGATATATATTTTTATATCTAAACTTAGATAAATGTAGGTATATATTTTTATATCTAAACCTAGATATAGATATAAATTTCTATACATTTATATATATATTATATATATAAATTTATATAAATTATATATATATTTATGTGCTTGCCATCTATTAATTTGCCTGTTTTCATAGAGTATTCATTCTATACATATAGAATAGCC
>NW_027846108.1:0-263 GCF_054177405.1 Leptonychotes weddellii
AAACAGCAGGGTGAAAACTGCATCACTCTTGCATCTTTTGCTTCTCTGCCATTATTTTTCTTTTTTTTTTTTTTTAAAGATTTTATTTATTTATTTGAGAGAGAGAATGAGACAGAGAGAGAGAGCATGAGATGGGGGAGGATCAGAGGGAGAAGCAGACTCCCTGCTGAGCAGGGAGCCTGATGCGGGACTCGATCCCAGGACTCCAGGATCATGACCTGAGCCAAAGGCAGTCGCTTAACCAACTGAGCCACCCAGGCGCC
>NW_027846109.1:0-263 GCF_054177405.1 Leptonychotes weddellii
TTTATTTCTTTATATTTTATTTAAATGCTTCATGCTTATGTAAGTGTCTATTCTGCTGAGTGCGCAGACTGCCTTGTTCATTATTGAACCTTCAAAATACATTATTTGCTACCTAGTGAACTTTCATTAAGCCAATATTTGGTCACAATTTTATTTTTTATTAAATATTCTTACCTTCTCTAAATTTTCTCTTTTTTTTTAAAGGTTTTATTTATTTATTAGAGAGCGTGTGATAGAGAGCATGAGCAGGGGAGAGGGGCAGA
>NW_027846110.1:0-263 GCF_054177405.1 Leptonychotes weddellii
ACAATGGATCGTGGATCACCACATCAAAAACCAATGATGTATTGTATGGTGACTAACATAACATAAAAAAAAAAAAAAAGAAAAGAAACGAGCCCTTTTATCTCTTGTAGGGAAGTCATCTGATATATATCCCCATGTTTTCTATAAACTATGCATTTTCTGCTATTTCTTAGTGCATGGCATCTATGACTCTGTTAAGGTGGGTACAGATTTATTCTCTTACATCTCCACCTGTTTACCCTCCCCCTTTCTCCAGTACAGTT
>NW_027846111.1:0-263 GCF_054177405.1 Leptonychotes weddellii
TGGCAATTCCCAGGTTTAATGTCTGAATTGACAGGACACTCCCCCAAGCTCATGATCAACTTGTTCTCTTAACCATTCAGTCTGTACTTGGATGCCACCAAAGTTCCAAAACCCCACCTGGGTTCCGAATGCTTGAACAGACGTTCTTTATTTCAGGTTTAGCAACCAGTAAGTCACTGCAATTTCATTTTGTCCAAAACCTTCCCAACTGTCTTTTCACATTATTCTCTTTTCTCAAATGTCATTCCAGTGACCTTCCCCTC
>NW_027846112.1:0-263 GCF_054177405.1 Leptonychotes weddellii
TGGCAATTCCCAGGTTTAATGTCTGAATTGATAGGACACTCCCCCAAGCTCATGATCAACTTGCTCTCTTAACCATTCAGTCTGTACTTGGATGCCACCAAAGTTCCAAAACCCCACCTGGGTTCCGAATGCTTGAACAGACGTTCTTTATTTCAGGTTTAGCAACCAGTAAGTCACTGCAATTTCATTTTGTCCAAAACCTTCCCAACTGTCTTTTCACATTATTCTCTTTTCTCAAATGTCATTCCAGTGACCTTCCCCTC
>NW_027846113.1:0-13341 GCF_054177405.1 Leptonychotes weddellii
ATGCAGGAACCATATTGCATTTTTGGTGCTCTGTAGGCTGGTGGTGCCCAATAAATATATCTTAAATTTTTGCACTGAAATGTAGGGTGGTTCGTGTGCTTTAAATAGCTGAAAATTGATCTCACTGATATGAGGAATTCTTAATCACAGGAAACAAACTGAGGGTTGCTGGAGTGGGGGGTGGGGTGGGAGGGATGGGTTAGCCTGGTGGTGGGTATTGAGGAGGGCACATTCTGCATGGAGCACTGGGTGTTATGTACAAACAATGAATCATGGAACACTTCATCTAAAACTAATGATGTAATGTATGGGGATTAACATAAGAATAAAAATAAATAAATAAATAAATAAATAGCTGAAAATTTCACAGATCTTGCAGTTCTTTTATTGTTCCAAGACTACTGGTGATGAGATCAGGAACACACCTGTGCATGGGTGCATACATGTGCACACACACAGGCAACACACACCACTATCCATTTGAGAATCAAGATCATTAGCAAGACCATTTAGAGATGCTATTCGCTTTAATATTATTTACTTTCATATTTATTGCATATTTTTCATATTATTTATTTTGTTGAAAAATCTGGGCATGGAGGGGTGCCTCAGTGGTGCAGGTTGAGTGTCTGATTCTTGGTTTTGGCTCAGGTGGTGATCTCAGGGTCATGAGATAGAGCCCCTCATCTGGCTCTGCGTGGAATCTGGAATCTGGTTGAGGCTCTCTCTCGCTCTCTGCCCTTCCCCTTCCCCCGCCCCCACCCTCACTGTCTCAAATAAATCTTTAAAAAAAATCTGGGCGTGGAGATGCTGTATTGTAACTCCCTATGTTCTTTTTAGTAATACACAATCTCTCCAATGTTTTAGCACTTGGGAGATTTTTAAATGTTAAAAGCATAACGTGTAGGAGGTTTAATTTTAATAATTGCACTGATTTACATGAACAAGTAGTAATGGGCTGGGAAGGAGGGGTAGATAACTTCCTTTACCTTTTGAAATGGAATTTCAGGGGCTAAATCCTACTGAAGAACTTTTTAACATAAAATGTTGATCTGTGAGGATCCACCCTTAAACCATATGCCACAATTTTACCTCTTGACCTGCCTTTACAATAAATACGATTCTAACAACAAACGACATCAATTTCCATATTCAGTGTTTCACAATCACATTTTTACTTGGTGCCAAGTAATGCGTGAAGGGGTGGGTTATAGCTACAAATCAGGTTGGAGTCCGGAGCCCAGTGGAGAAGCCAGGCAAGTAAACATTAATTAGACTTCAGGGTGACAAGCACTAAGAGATAAAGTATGGGGTGATACCAGTGTGTACTAGAAAAATACTTCCCCTAGTGATGGGGCCAGGGAGGGAAAAAGATGGGTGAAAAGAATGACATTTCCGGGGCACCTGGGTGGCTCAGTCGTTAAGCGTCTGCCTTCGGCTCGGGTCATGATCCCAGCATCCTGGGATCGAGCCCCGCATCAGGCTCCCTGCTCCGCAGGAAGCCTGCTTCTCTCTCTCCCGCTCCCCCTGCTTGTGTTTCCTCTCTCGCTGTGTCTCTCCCTGTCAAATAAATAAATAAAATCTTAAAAAAAAAAAAAAAATGACATTTCCGCAGTGCTCTTTGTTTGCCTTACCTGTCACTTGTCTTGGCTGCTAAGCTGCTTTCTCTTAGTTCCTAATTCACTTTCTCTTCATATGTACATGTTCTAAATCTTCAATTAGTTTGCAGACTCCCCAAAGTCACAGGACACATTCTCTCTTCAATTTCTGGCAGCTCTAAAGGCTCTGCATACACTGGGTGCTCAATAAATTCCATCAGCTAACACTGGCCTGTAATCGCTGCTTGCCCATGTTTTCCCAGAGCCTTGCTACACAACAAACCAAGTGGCATCCCTCTGGTTTACACTCCAAGCCTAGGAGGGTACTAAGGGAGCCATTCTAGAGCCTCACAGCAGATTAGCAGCACAGCTCCCATCACTGTTAATAAGATTTACAGAGGTAATCTGCCTGGCACGTAGAGAAACCCTGCCATTAAATAAAAAGGGCAACACCTTCAGAACAGAACAGTCAACTGTTTTACCTTCTAAGACATTAACATGATAATGTCACTGTTCCTCCAAGGTGCCTAGCTTGCTAATAAATACGCAGATGCCATTCTGAAAGACACAAATGGGCAGACTAAGGGTAGAATGTTTATATCCTATTGCTGGAGAACAAAATAGACTTTCTCCCTTCACTCTTTTTCCAGGGCTCTATTCTCATTGCTAAGGGCCAGGTCTCTGGAAATTCAATAAGGTATGGAGACAAAAAAAATCAAAGTTTAAGGAGTGGTACTTTCAGAGACCTGAAATTAGGATACCCAAAAAGGACTAATGAAGTACTGGTGGAAATGAAGTTTATGCCCAGATCGGAGGAACTTGCATACCAAGTCAAAAGATTTTTTATTTTCCTGTAGGTAGTGTGTTTTCTGAAGGATTTTAAGCCAGGAAGAGTCAGGGACAGACATGTGCTTCAGAAAGATTAATCTAGAATGAATGTGTTGGAATCATTGTGGATCCTATTAATATTATAATAATTTCCTAATTTGAACTTTTATCTGAAGTCATCATTTATCCTATACATAACTATAAGCTAGATCATATGAATCTCCTCAAAAATCTTCATTGCTGTATCAGAAGTGTGTGGTGGCCAGCAATAGAAAGTGATTCTGGGTAATGTAAGCAGTAACGTTGTATCAAAAAAGAAGCTGGAGTAAGGGTAGCTGTGGAGACCCAAGAATCAGGACTTCTCTAGAATGCTGCCTTTGAATTACTCAGCTCCAATCATAGTGCCTGTAAAGCTTTGCTCAGAATGCAAATTTATAGCACCCCCCCACCCCCACCCCCCACCCCCAGCCTCCACCCCTGCCCACCACTTTGATTTAGCTTGAGTTGCGTGACCACTCCTGGCATTAGCAGGTCAGGTTGCATGATAAAAATCTCACCAGCAGAGAAGGGCACGGGGAAAGGATGCTGAACAGACAAAATATGAATAGAAGATAATGAAAACAAGACTAAACAAACAAATGTCCACTACCAGAACATCCCTACGAAAGAAAGTTCACATTCTTTATCATGGCAGTCAAGGCTGTCCATGAGAGGGCTCTGTCCTACCTTTCAAAACCTATTTCTTAGTATAGCCATCCCTGCATAAAATAATTCGGATCCATAAGACTACTTACTCCCTTTAAATATGCCACACATTTATGTAGCCTTGCATTTGTTCATAATGTTCTCTCAATCTTTATTGCCCATCTTTGCCTTCTCTGAAACCCACATTTTACTTATCCTTACCAGCTTAAGTACTGTTTCCACAAACCATCAGTTATACTCAAAGAACACTCTATTTCTACTTCTACCATGTCACTTTTTTCCTTTGCCTTGTAATAATTTATTGATAATACTATCAACAACTAAGAACTGCATGAAAGTTTACATTTTAGAAAAATTATTATATGTTATTTCATTTGACCCTGGTAGTTATCTGTTTTATTGTACACTATCTTTTATAGGTCAACAAATATTAGATAGAAAGACAGTCTAAATTTATTCATCTAGTAACTGGCAAGGTTGAGTATAAATCCAATCTCAATCCAAATTCAAGTTCCAAAGATGGAGGAGACCATTGTCTATTTGTCTCCCACAGTGACTACTAAAGATTTGCAATGGTAGTTAGTCAATAAATGTGTGTTGAATAAAAGAAGGAAAAATAAAATGTCAAAATTTCTTACCAAAGTATGAGTAGTTTTGGATTCAGAAAAAGAGATCATCAGAGAAAGACAAATATCATATGATTTCACTCGTATATAGAATTTAAGAAACAAAACAGATGAGTGTAGGGGAAGGGAAGGAAAAATAAAATAAGACAAAATCAGAGAGGGAGACAAGCCATATGAGATTGTTAACTATAGGAAACAAACTATAGGAGGGTTGCTGGAGAGGAACTGGGTGATAGGCATTAAGGAGGGCTCTTGACATAATGAGCACTGGGTGTTCTATGCAACCGATCAATCACTAAACTCTATCCCTGAAACTAATATTACACTGTATGTTAATAAAAAAAAAAAAACTAAAAAAAAAAAGGAAAAAGAGATCAGTGACTAGGTCATGAAGTTGGTTTTCCTCTTAAAGGTAAGACTATAGTTAAACCTTGGAAATTAATATTTGGGAAGATGAGGAAATGGTAATGAGAATTTATGGTAGCAGAAGTCTGTAGGCTGTGCCTTTTCCATTATCTGAAACGGTACCTTTTCTTTGATGTTTTTGCAAAGACAAAATCCTTTCAAAAGGGGTAGTGAGCTGTTTAGGGGATGAGGGAAGTGTGAGGAAAGGATGCCCTAAATGATGATTTATCATCTGTTTCCCTATCCTCCTTATCGGTTGATTCATCAGACAGCTGTTGGGTCTAGCTCTGTGATCTGTGATAGACTTTGAGCTTCAGGCTTCCTCAGGCAAATTAAATTTGACATTCAATTTAAAATCTGGGCTATAGTATAGCTAACTCTAACTGTAAGAGTGATATAGCAATGGGCATTCTGTTTAACATGGGGGTTTTTACAGCTTTCTGGGTTTTATCCACAATAATAGAGCATTTAATTCATATTTCACAGAATCATACTTTTAGAACTAGAAGTCTTACAAATGCTTGAGGGCAAAGAGTATCTTGCAGATCTTGTATCATTTATAGCAACTAAGATCCTAACCTTACTGTGACCGATTGTATGTATAATAGCCAGCGTCCAGGATTTTGAGTCAGACAGATCTGTGTTTCATCCGTAACTCTGCTACTGAGTTCCTGGGTGAAATTGGGCACAGTACTTAGCCTCTTTAAGTTTCAGGTTTCCTATCTCTAAAATGAGACTAATACCCACTTCTTATTTTAAGATTCATCACGCTGTCATATATAATATGCTCTGCATACAGTAAACCCTTAAAGCAAATTGGGACTACTCCCTTTATATAGGTGCTCCACAAACACTTAGTGAGTCGAATCAAAATGATTTGCACAATGGCAAATGACTTACAATCATAAAGCAGATCTGAAACCTGGGAAAAGAAGGCAGACAAGAAGTGAGATTGAGGGAGAGCCTCAGCTTCAAATGCAGATCTGACAGTGTCGGCCAACCCACTGGACAGTTCTAGAACAAAGATGGCCTGTTGGAGGATTCTGGCTCTGGAGGAATGGTGCTTGGTTATTGGCTGAAGGCTGCCTGGGAAGAGTGTAGACTTGACTTAAAAGCTGAGGCAGTTCTTGAAGGTGCTAACAGCTGAAGGCTGCCAGCTAACTCCATTCCCTGCAGGTGAATGATAAGTTCTTTCTTGAAGAGAGATCTGAGTGGCACATCTCAAGGCTGCCACAACTAGTAACAGAGTATTCTATTAGATCAGAGACCAGTTATGACCTTTAGAAGTTCATGGAATTCAAAGCTAAGAAAGACTTGGTAACTAAGAGATAAAACTTTAAAAATGAAACGAAAACTTTGATGTATGTGTTCAAACTGTATTCAGAACTGTATGGGACTAAAGAAGCAAAAATGCCCATATTTCAAGACTCAAATGGATCAGAAAAGCCAGTAAGAAAAAAAAGAAAGAAACTTAGATGAATATTGATACAGAGATGGAAATAGATTAAGAAGAAAATGAGAACATGGGAGATTAAGAGGAAAAAAAAACACCTCAATTCTGTTTTCATAATGGTAATGTCATATAAAGGAAATGGCGTGGTTTGGGGTCAAATAAATTGTGAGTTCATTCCCAGGTCTGGTCATTGCTGGATGTTCTACCATGGGCAAGTTATTCAGTCTCTCTGAGCAAGTTTCGTTATTCAATCTATTCAACCAGTCATTCTTCAAAACACTTACTGAATGTCTACTGTATTTGATGCTATAAATGATAGTCTACTGTGGTAAACAAACCAGGTATGGTTCCTCATATGAAACAATCACAAAATTCTGATTATAAATGTTGATCATTATAGAGCAAGAAAAATAATACACAGAATTATTTATGGAAGAATAGAATTGAGATGGACTGGGAGGTGAGAAAAGATTTTTTTTTGTGAAAATGGGGTGATTAAATGGAGACTCGAAGGATAAAAATGTTTAAATTAGATTAAAAAATGGGGAGAAAACTTTTCCATACAGAAGCAACAACATGTGCAGATCTTGAGGCAGGAAAGAGGAAGCCACATTTCAGGAATTAAAGGTAGACAAGCATGACTAGCTGTAGAGTCACATGACCTGCTCTGTGACATTCAAGGCAAATTCATCAGCTGAGAGAGGTTTTTGGTAATGACATGAAAGGAAACCTGGAGAAGAAATGATATTAGTAACAATGGGAGAATAGCTTACTAGCCAAACATACTAAGATTGCTGGGAGGTGTTTTGTGGCCATTGGGATTGACAGTAATAAATTTATTGTGATACCAAGCTGCCCAGTTGTCTGACTTTCTTCCTCATAGTTGAAGCAAGGAAAAGTCCAGGAGTTAAATTTGGTTAAGTCAGTAAGCCAACATACTTTTCTGTTTCTATGTTAATCAATTCTGGTATAAAGAATATTTTCCTCTCTCTGTGCTAAGCAACACTGGGACCAGGGCAAAAAATCAAAATCAAAAATCAAAAACCAAAAAACAAACGACTAACTTAACTCTTTGTTTCAATAAATACTTGCTTTTGGAAAGCTAGTTTTGATGATACAACTAAAATAGCTTACTTATCAAGACTAGCCACTTGCTTATCAATACTCACTTCAGGATCTTCATATTATTGTGCCCACCAATCCAAACCTAGTATGTCATAAATTCTGCCATTCCCAATTATTTCCCTTTTAACACTTGCCTTAAGATCACCCAGTGTAAGCATAAAACCCCATAAATATCTTTTCCTAACTTCTCTTTTCTGAGACACCACTAATACCTTCTTAAGGTGGTATTCTTCCTTGATTTAGTAATCTAAATAGACATAGTTTTGCTCAACCACCAGGTGTTTCTAGTGGTCTTTTTAAAAGGTCACCAGTCAACACAAGATTGGGAGTTTTCCAAAGAGTCATGATAGAAAGTGATGGGTGCAGAAGAATTAAGGATATTTGTGAAACAGTGATGTTGTTGTGATAGATAGAGTCTAAAATCGAAGAAGAAGAAACTGAAGACAGTGGGGACTACAGTGCAGCGTTTCTTGGGGCACGTGGGCGGCTCAGTTGGTTGAGTGTCTGACTCTTGGTTTCCACTCTGGTCGTGACTGAGCCCCGTGTCGGGCTCCACACTCAGTGCAGAGTCGGCTTGTCCCTATCCCTCTGCTCCTCCCTGCCCCTCAGGCTGTCTCTTTCTCTCTCTCTCAAAATAAATTAATTTCTAAAAGTCTTAAAAAAATAAATGCAGGTTTTCTCAACCTTGGCACTGTTGACATTTGAGACCAGATAATTATTTTTGGTGAGAGCTGTCCTGTGTAAGATATTTAGCAGAATCTCTGGTCTCTACCTACTAGATAACAATGTGACATCCCCAGGGATTACAACCAAAAACATCTGCCAACATGGAGAGCAAAGCTTTTGCGGGGGAGGGAGGGGAGAAATTCCCCCAGTTGAGAACCACTGGGCTACAGAGAGAATGGAGGGAATGATTTATTGGTTGCCTAAAGGATATCAAAAAAACATTTTAGTGGGCTGCCTTGCATAAATAAGCAGTCGGGATAGGTGTGTGTGTGATTGAGGAAGAGGGTGCTTGAGTTAATTATTTCCAAGAGAGTGTAATTTTTGGCATTAGTATCTTTCAGGGTGTGACCATGGGGGTTGGGTGAGTAATATGCATCAGACATGGAAGGCTCTATATATGGAGTGCAGATTTGATGGGATGTTAAATATGCTAATGTATATAAAGATGAGAGGCTGCCACAATGTAAATAGTCAAAAAGTTTGGTTTTCCTCCTAGTTTGATTGTTGGCAGAGATGACTGCAATGAAGAAAAGAAGCTGAAATTTTACATGCAAACCTGTCCCCAGTTGAGTAAAAAGCAATAGACATGGTATTGATAAAACGAGTCTCCAATTAATTAATAGCAGGAATTTATTTTAATAGCACTGGCATGTTCCCGTTTCTAAGATAAAATGTTTAATAGGTGTAAGTTGACTTCAATGCTAGGGTAGGCCGAAAGAAAATACCTCCTGTATATACTACTTTTGTAAGTAGAAAGAGTTAGGTGTCCCCAGGAAAAGAAAGACAAGTCATTTTAGGACCCTGCTATTTTCCATGATCTATGCCTTATGGGCTCTACTTGCCCTAGAACGTTTCCTGCAGAACTTCCTAGGACGTGTCAGAATTACAAAGAAAGGCAAAAGGATTTTAAGGGAACAGGGGACTGCAAAAATTAACAGTCTCTACCAGGCCTGGAAATTGCCTAACCATATCAGAAACAGTAAATCAGTGGTAAAACTCCCAGTGCTACTTCACAAGTAAGCAAGGTCCTACATTCCTTACCTGAGGTAATGAGCCCAAGCCCCCATCCAGTGCTCTCTGAGCAGGCCCACAGCCCCTTCTGCTTGCCTGACAGTTACCTCTGCTTCATTATAATGTTAAAATCTCCACCTGAGGAGGAACACAAATCTCATTAACATAACATACAATGTACATATAGGCATGTTTCCTTAAGATACATGGGCAACCTTATATCCACCTCTCCAAATGATGACAAAACTCTCCTTTCTGAATATTCATCTCAGCCCTAAATAAAAGAAACCCACTCGCTCCCACTTGGAGAGTCACAGCTTTGGAAGCTATTCCCCAGGATCTCCTTATTTGCTGCAAATAAAGTTTCCTTTGTGTGGCAACTCCAGGGGGTATGGTCTTTCCCTGAAACTCACCAAGGAGCAAACATTAGTTAGGTTACACTCTGAGTCAATTACAGTGAGACCACACAGGGTAAGCACTTATTTGACTGTCCAGGATAAAACTCAGGGATGGATTAAATAAGTCTTACTTATTCAGCTAATTTTGGTAGTTGTCATAAACTATCTTCAGTGAACAAAGAATCAGATAAAGCAAACACAAAAGTAGTGCAGCTGAAGAGAAGACTTGGCGGCATGGATTTCTATGTGAAATATGATTAGAATGCAGCAGTCATCCGGGATATGCTTTCCTTTCATTGAGGCTATGATTTCACTCTTATAACATGCATTAACATTAAACTATAGCAAAGAATCAAAGATTATAACAAGTGCATGATTGGATAATATCACCACACAACTGAATTCTCATATTTTTTGTATATTCAACTGAAGCTACTGAAGAATCTAGTTGCTCTTAGCACCTGAACAACAACAACAAAATCTTCCATACTCTTCTTATCTAGGACTCACCTCTGATTTCAGTCTTTCTTTTCTACACTCTCAGACTTACAGTTCTAGACCATATTACGCTGACTAGGTCACCTGGGCATTTTGGCTTTTTGAAAACACTTTTGAATAAATCCCCACTACTATTTTAAAGCCACAATTTCAATTACAAAGGCAGATTTGAATAGAGGCCATCTGGGATTAGGCCATGGTGATTGAAAGCAAAGCTTCTAACCCTCTACACCTTCCCTAGAGACTAACTTCTTTATTGGAAGGGATCAAGCAAGCCAGTTAATACAGACTCCTTCACTACACCTACTGGGGCTGCCTTTTTGCAACTAAAGCAGAGTCTCAGTGAGGAATATGCCTTGTGTCTCATAATAAATATTTCCCCTTAATTATAGAGGATATTTTGCCTGAGCTTGAGCCTCAATAATGCCAGTAGAATTAGACCATTTGGGTTGTGACATCACAGAGCTAGGCAAACATTTTCCCCCAATATATACGCATTATGTTTCAGGGGAAAAAATGTAAAAGGGACTATAATGCCACTTTTCCTTATACAGAATCAAGAAGAAAAAGAAATCTCAGGAAAAGACTTTCCTCTCAGGTCATACAATGCCTCGTACAACTATATGAAGCTCTCCCTCTTCCTCTGAAATGTACATTCTCTTTTTCTTTAAAAACTACCTGGTAATAAAGTTTTGTTTGTTTTTGGTGTGTTTTTTGTTTTGTTGTGTTGTGTTTTTTAACCTAGAAAAGGAGACTAAGGCCTTGAAAATAGACCCAACTTACCAGGTATCTGTTACATATATTTGGAGCCTCAATTTCGCTGGAAAGTTTGGAGAAAGCAGATTCTTTTTAAGTTCCTAACTGAAGTAGATTTCTTGCTTTTAGCTATAGTTTTGCCCAGGATTTAAAGTAAAGGTAATAGAATAAAATAGATTATTTCCCATACTTGAATCTCAACCTGAAATATCCTAACTCCCAAATTTCTTCTTCCACCCATTTATTACTTTGGGCTTTTTAGAGACAAAGGAAACAGAGAAATACTAGGAGCGTTATGGTTCATTCATACGATGATGTGAATTTCTGATTGAGGCAGGCAGTCTGCGTCTGAGAACCCAGGGGAGGGTCCCGCATGACCAGCCAAGAGGGTCCGTGGCTTCATGCAGGATAGAAATCAAACATGAGCCAGAAAAAATAGAGACAGTTTACTGAATAGTGTAGGTGACAGGTAGAGAACAGCAGACTGAATGTTTAGGAGTCTCAGAAAGGAAAGGAGAATGAGTCTCCTTGCTTGGGGCTAGGCCTTTATATTAGAAAAGGGTCTAGGGTACATGTTCCTTCAGGAATCCAGGGTAGGGTCCAATCAAAAGCAAGTGTCAGGTGAACAATAGATGTTATTTCATAAATTACCAGTGGTAGGGGTATTAGGCCAACTTTCCATATTTTTAGGTTCGTCCTGAGAGGTGAAGCAAGGTTTTCTCTGTTCTTGATCCCTCAAACTTACTCATGTTTTCTGTTGTGTGTGCCCCTGGTCTCTATACTGACAGGTGACGTTGAAACAGGTCTATGACCATGGCATGACCACATTTATGTATTTTTTAAATTTTTTATTTTGAAATAGTTATAGACTTGTAAGATATAGTAGAAATCGTAAAAAAGTTCCCATCTATCCTTCCCACAGCTTTCCCCAAGGATAACATCTTATATGACCATAGTGCATTATCAAAACCAAGAAATACACGTGGCTACAAAACTGTTAACTAAGAACCTTATTCAGATTTCACCAGTTCTTACATTCACTCAAATATATATTTTTTTCTTTTTTTGGTATATAATTCTCTGAAACATTATCACATACACAGATTAGTAGTCAGGGTTCTCCAGAGAAACAGAACCAATAGTGTATATGTGTGTGTGTGTGTGTGTGTGTGTGTGTGTGTGTGTAGAAAGATTTATTTTAAGGAGTTGGCTCATGTGATTATGGAGACCCAGGGAAGAGTTACATGTTCAAATTCATGTTACAGTTCAAGTCCAAAGACATCTCTCTGATGGGAGAATTCTCTCTTGCTTTGGGAGGTCAGTTCTTTGTTCTCTTCAGGCATGAGGCCCACTCACATTGTGGAGGGGAATCTGCTTTACTCAAAGTCTATGTTAAATGTTAGTCTCAACCAAAAACAACCCCACATAAACATACGGAATAATGTTTGATCAAATATCTGGGTCTAACCAAGTCAGCACATATGATTAACCATCACAATCACTACAGTCAAAATATAAAAATATTCCATCATCTCAAAGTAACTTTCTGGTACTATCCCTTTAAAATTTTGCCTTCTATTTTATAACAATAAAAATAACTAATATGTATTTTTTGAATGTTTACTAAATGCTTAGCCTGTATCCTAAACCTTTTATATGCATTACCACATAATCCTAAATGTAACCTTATAAAGTAGATATTAAAATAAATTCATTCAATCCCCAAAAGATATCCAACACATACTGAATTTTTACTGAACCAACATGAGTTCATTCCTTTGTGAGTCCCAGATACACCAGGTGGAGTTGTCACACAAAGAAAACTTTATTTGCAGCAAGTAAGGAGATCATAGGAATTAGCTTCCAATGCCTTGCCTCCCCGGGAGAGGGTGAATGGGTACCTTTGTTTAGGGTTAGGATGAACATTTAGATAGGGAAGCCTTTCCATCGTACGTATGTAGAGGTGGGCATGAAATAGGGCATTCATCTTAAGGAAACATGCCTATCCATACATTGTATGTTATGCAAATGAGGCTGAGGCTCCTCCTTGGGTGGAGTTTTAGTATTATAATGAGGTGAAGATAATGTAGGTCATTCCAGAGGCCACTCCATGGTCCATCTGCACAGACACGAGTCACGTTTAGCTCAGTCTGGGTGGTCTGGGCAGGCTGGAGGTCTTGTCAGGGCAGCTAAGGTGGTTTTGGATTTAATTTGCCTGACTTAAGAGGTAAGCCAGAAAGAAGAGCTTAAGGAAAAAATGTAAGACAAAGGTTAGTGGGTGAGAAATAAAGGTCAGGTTTTGGGGTCTAGCTGGTGATAAATTAAAATTACAAGTTGCAGAACAGTAATATGGATTAGCCCATACGAACAACCTCATTTTAACTTGATTATCTTTGTAAAGGCCCTATTTCCAAATAAGGTCATATTTGGAGGTACTGAGGCCTAGGGCTTCAACAGATCTTTTTTGAAGAACACAATTCAGTCCATAACAGGTGTTGAGGAGGAAAAATATTTTTTTTCTCTACCCTTCTAGGTTCTTGACTGAGACATCCCTTATAGTAAAAGACAGATTAACAGGAGAAATATACATGTTATTAAACATGGGAGAGATCCAGGAAAACTGAGTAACTCTGAACTACCCCAAGCCATCACCTCAAAAAACATCTCTAGCTAAAGACAAAAGAAGATGTTGGGGATGTGGTAGAACGTTAGTTATGAAAGGTTACCAGGAAAAGCACACCAAACAAGGGTAAGGTTGTTATGCAGATTAAAGTTGTTGCTTTCTCCATATATGAGTTTCTAGAGATTTAGTTATTCTCTTCCTAGTGCACATGGGGAGACACTACATGCTTACAAATGGAGATTTCCCTTATAAATGTAAATATCTCTCTATGTTACAAAAAGTTAACTTCTTGGTTTTCAGAGCTTCTCCCTTGTTTGCTGTTTCTTTCTTTTTTTTTTTTTATTCTTATGTTAATCCCCATACATTACATCATTAGTTCTAGATGAAGTGTCCATGATTCATTGTTCGTGCACAACACCCAGTGCTCCATGCAGAACGTGCCCTCCTCAACACCCACCACCAGGCCAACCCATCCTCCCACCCCCCTCCCCTCTAGAACCCTCAGTTTGTTTTTCAGAGTCCATCTTCTCTCATGGTTCGTCCACCCCTCCGATTTCCCCCGCTTCATTCCTCCCCTCCCGCTACCTTC
>NW_027846114.1:0-2116 GCF_054177405.1 Leptonychotes weddellii
AGAGACTGGAGCCCTTTGGGAAATGACCCTACCACCTTCTACATGTGTGCCATGCATCTCATCTCCCACCCCCAACTTTCCCCAAATGTCCCCCAAGACACAGATTTTCACTGGTGGGACCAACTCTGGAAAAAAGGGAAACACGGGCACCTGGGTGGCTCAGTTGGTTAAGCGACTGCCTTCGGCTCAGGTCATGATCCCAGGGTCCTGGGATCGAGTCTCACATCGGGCTCCCGGCTCAGTGGGGAGCCTGCTTCTCCCTCTGACCCTCTCCTCTCTCATGCTGTTTCTCTCTCGCTCGCTCTCCAATAAATAAATAAATAAAATCTTTAAAAAAAAAAAAAAAAGGGAAACACTACCTTTTCTGGGAACTTTTATAGAATGATTCCGAACATATGTTGATGCCCAAAGACCAGGACTGTTACATGACCTGCCCAACAGTTGGAGTAGGGGCTTTGGAAGGTGTGGAAATAGAAGAAGCCTTGTCCTACATTTAACAGTTTGTTCACTGAGACCAGAGAGTCATCCTGTGCTCATTTCCCCAGGTCAAGAATGTGGAATGGAAATACTCATATTAGCACTGGTGGAATTCCCACTTTGGTTTCTGAACCTTGGTCTGATGTTTATTAGGAAAGAGGAGACCAAAGAGAGGCCTTTGGAACCATGCCCTTCCTCAGACTAAATCAGAGGCCATGCAACATCCTTGGAGGGATGGGAGAGATTAGTAAGATTGTGAAGCTCTGCAGAGAGGCAGAGTGGGTTATTCCAACCATTGTTCATTTTACTAGGCTGGTCTACTGTGGATACCAGATGGGTCACAGAGACTCACCCTGACTTTCACAAACTTCATGAGATGAAGACGCAACTGCATCTGTGATTCTCTCTTTGGATTGCCCTGTGGAGGAAAACTGCCAGGTGGAACCCTGCAGCCCACTGGGAACAAACCTTTTGCCCTGAGGTACTGCTTCTGAAGGAATGTCTATGACCAGCAAAGTCAACAATACAAGCTTAGAGCCACATTAAATCATCACTGATGAAAGCAGGCTAGACAACTGTCAAGATGGGCCATCTCTTAAGAAAGGAGATTTGGTAAATATACTGAAAAATATCCTAGCCACAAAAGACAGCAGACACACAGACATATTGAGCTGGTGAGTGGCTGAGGGGAGAGTTGCCTGCATCACCTGTTGGTTTTAAATTATCGAGTGCCTGGGCAGCCACGCACCCCAGTCGCTATTTTGACTATAACCTGCCTCATAGATTGAAGTGAATTCTCTTTCTTACCCCAACAGAGCTGAACTTGATTGGACATTCGGAAGCGGTCACTGAAAGGAAGTAGAAGACCCATGGCAATGATCCATGAGCAAAACTTCTCTGCTACCCCGGGACACCCATTCTCCTGTTGGCCACACAGCTTCTGCAGCAGAGATCACTCTGCAGATGAAAATGGTCATTAGGAGGTCGCACTGGCAGGTCACTTGGCTCAGAAGTCTCCCAGAGGAGCGAGGTCTGGTAAGCACAGCCAGTGGGCATCACCATTGCCGAGGCTACTGATATGTGCACAAAGCAACACGGAGGGGCACAGAGAAAACTCTGTGGTCCAAGGCCTGGGATACCACATGGAAAAGGGCAGCCTTGGTTTGCTCTCCCATCCCCCCAAATACCTCCTGCCTCCCTGGGGGATGGGCCAGGTGATGGGCTGTACATCTTCCTTCTGAAGAAGCACCCAGCCTTTTGGATTTCATGGGTGACCTTCCTTCTCTTTTTGTTTACGTGCTGACGGTGCTCTGAGGGAGCCCTTAGCAACCACCATTTGGGCAAAGAAAGGTCAGAGACTGACAATCACAGGTGGCCATGGGGAGGGGCAGGAAATGAGAGACTGAGAAGAGATGAGAGCTGGCCAGCAAATGTGTTAGCCTGAGGAGGAGCATGCTAGAGAGAAACACAGGTTTCTCACCTGCTCCTCAGAACCATAGCACTAGGGTAGGTGCAAATTTCTGTTTCCTATGATTTCCTTAGTAGAGACAAGAGAAAAAGACATAATGAGATGAGAACACAGACCAAGGACCCCAGAGGACCTGGGTCCACCAAGTTCTCACATAGGATGTGAGGAATA
>NW_027846115.1:0-263 GCF_054177405.1 Leptonychotes weddellii
TCTAGGAGCAGACGCTCACCACTGACACTCATGCTGCCATCACTCTTCCCCATGGGGACTTTTTCTTATTTTATTATGTTATGTTAGTCGCCGTACATTACATCATTGGTTTTTGATGGTGTTCCATGTTTCCATGATTCATTGTTCGTGCATAACGCCCAGTGCTCCGTGCAGAACGTGCCCTCCTCAATACCCATCATGAGGCTAACCCATCCTCCCACCCCCCTCCCCTCTAGGACCCTCAGTTTGTTTCTCAGAGTCCA
>NW_027846116.1:0-263 GCF_054177405.1 Leptonychotes weddellii
AGTGCTTCTGGTTCTCCTGATCGACATCCCACCCGGGGATGCAGACGCATTCTGATGCTGGGCCGTCATCTCTGCTCCAGTGCCCACCTGTGAAGCCGCCAACTTTGGGGATGAGCTGTTGTGTTCCTGGACAGTCTCTACGTGGCTCAGCGTTCGGCTACGAGAGCCAGTCACCGCGGGAGAGGCTTTTTCCTGGGTGCGTTCTGCACGGCTGAATTTTGAACACAGTTGCCTGATAACACCCGAAGGGAAGAGCCAGGGTG
>NW_027846117.1:0-263 GCF_054177405.1 Leptonychotes weddellii
GGGACCGGGAGGAGGGGGAGCGTTCCCTGGGCTTGGTGTGGGAGAGCCCACGCGGCCCGCGGAGCCTTGCTGGGGGACCGGCTGCCCCGCGGCGAAGCAGCGTAAGGACCGCAGCCCTCACGCCCCACCGCAGTCCGCGTTTGGCCGCAGAAAATGCTAGGCGGAGGGCTGGACCGCGGCGAGGCGATGACCCTTCGGAAACACCTGCCTCTTGCGCCCCCCGCCCCGCCCCCGTCCTTCTTGGTGTAGAAAATGGTGGTCAG
>NW_027846118.1:0-263 GCF_054177405.1 Leptonychotes weddellii
GGCGAGGAGGTGGGCAGAGGGCCAAGTCCCAGGCCGACAGATCTTCACACTCCGCGACCTAGAGGAGGGACGCTCTGAGGAGCCAGAGCACAGACACAAAGGGCAGGACACCTACGTAGGAAGGCTTGTGAAGAAAAATCAGTCACACTGAAAAGATGGGGACCAAAGGGACCCTAAGGGATCTAAGGGAGTTCATTTCTAAAAAAAGAAAGAGGGGCGCCTGGGTGGTTCAGTTGGTTAGGCGTATGCCTCAGTTGGTTAGG
>NW_027846119.1:0-263 GCF_054177405.1 Leptonychotes weddellii
ACTCCCCTGAAGAGTGTATTAAAATGACCTGACCAAGTGTTGGGGGGTAAAGGACAGCACCCCATCCAGCAGCTACAAGGTGAAAACACAGTTCCCTCTAAGAACTGGTATTTCCTTTACTTTCAAAAGACAGATAAATAATTGTGACACGTCCACAAAACCATGCTGAAATCATAAAAATTTCATTACTTTTTTTTTTAAAGATTTTATTTATTTATTTGAGACAGAGAGAATGAGAGAGAGAGAGCACATGAGAGGGGGGA
>NW_027846120.1:0-263 GCF_054177405.1 Leptonychotes weddellii
AGTTCGAATCTGCTTCTTCCTCACGGTGGGGGTCACTCGACCTCTCTGAGCCTCAGTTTCTTTATCTGTAAGATAGGGACCTAACAGTGCCTCCTTCATAGAGCTCTTGGGGGTTAGTATCAGATCACTGTACAAAGCACGCTCCATGGTACTTGGCATAGGACAGCGTGAGCTGCTGGGGTGGGTAATTAGCCTTCTTGAAACCTGCATTCTCCCTCCCTCCAAAGGCCCTAGCTGGGGTCCTTCCCTTCTCCAAGACTGTG
>NW_027846121.1:0-263 GCF_054177405.1 Leptonychotes weddellii
CAATTTCTCTTTGGTTCTTTTTTTTAAGATTTTATTTATTTATTTGACAGAGAGAGACACAGCGAGAGAGGGAACACAAGCAGGGGGAGTGGGAGAGGGAGAAGCAGGCTTCCCGCCGAGCAGGGAGCCCGATGTGGGACCCGATCCCAGGACTCTGGGATCATGACCTGAGCCGAAGGCAGACACTTAACAACTGAGCTATCCAGGCGCCCCTCTTTGGTTCTTTTTTCATAGCTTTATTTCTTTGCTAAGACTTTCTAGTT
>NW_027846122.1:0-263 GCF_054177405.1 Leptonychotes weddellii
GGAAAAGGTAGTATATATATACTTGACAGCTTGAAATTTGTTCTTGGAAGTGCCTACTCAGTTAGAGCTGGTAGGTGGGACATCAGTGCGTCTTCTCTTTCCCTTGAAGCACTCCGGGGTACCTCTGCCTCCTCCTCTCCCTTCTTGACACAGCGCGTACATACAGTTACTGTTATTTTGCTGAGTGTTGCCCTTAGCAGGCACCTGCTGAGCTCTTCTCACCAAGCACCTACTACCAGCTAGTGAGTTATTGCCGCATCTCA
>NW_027846123.1:0-263 GCF_054177405.1 Leptonychotes weddellii
TAGAATGGCAAAAATGGACAAGGCAAGAAACAACAAATGTTGGAGAGGTTGTGGAGAAAGGGGAACCCTCTTACACTGTTGGTGGGAATGCAATTGGTACAGCCACTTTGGAAAACAGTGTGGAGATGCCTCAGAAAATTAAAAATAGAGCCACCTTATGACCCAGCAATTCACTCCTGGGTATTTACCCTAAAGACACAGATGTAGTGAAAAGAAGGGCCATATGCATCCCAATGTTCCTAGCAGCAATGTCCACAATAGCC
>NW_027846124.1:0-263 GCF_054177405.1 Leptonychotes weddellii
GCCGGCGTGCGTCCGTGCGCGCCAGGACCTGCCTGTTAATGTAAGCACAGCGCACATGTTGTGTCCTCGCGGGTCAGGACTGGTGTGTGCGGGGTGGGGGGTGGGGGTCCCGTGTACCCTTGTGTCTGTAGATCTCTGTGGGTCCGAGTCAGCATGAGCACCCGAGAGTGTTTATCAGTGTCTCGTGGTCTTTAGCCTGCTCACCAGTTCGTGTGGCTGGGTGTCCGCAAGGAAGCCCCCTTGGGGGCAGAACGAAAAGGGAA
>NW_027846125.1:0-2115 GCF_054177405.1 Leptonychotes weddellii
CAGCCGGCTTCCCTGCTCTGTTACCTGGGAGCTCTGCCACACTCAGGCACCCCCGGTCTTTCTGTGACCCCGAGGGTCCTGAGACCACACTGTCCCGGAGGGTTCACCCCGCTTAGCCACCAGAGTGACGTCCCTCAGTGGAGCAGACTTTTAAAAGTTCCGATTTTGTGCTCCGTGGTTCTATCACTTGCCAGAAGCGGCCGACGGAGGCCCCCTCCCCCGCCGTCTATCCTCCCGAATATCGCCTCGGATTCACTTCTCCGCACGTCCTACCTTCCAGACAGTGGTCGCTTTTCTGATGAGAGAGTTGTTGCTATTCTTTTCTTCGATCTCCTGTTGAGTTTGTAGGTGTTCAGAATGGTTTGATCCCTATCCAGCTGAATTCCTGAGAGGAGACAAAATCCAGGTCTCCTACTCCTCCGCCATCTTGCTCCGCCCCCCGTCTAGTCACTTCTTTTTTAAATTTATTTAAATTCAATTAGCCAACAACCGGAACATCATTAGGTTCAGATGTAGAGTTCAGTAATTCATCAGTTGCATGTAACACCCAGTGCTCATCACATCATGTGCCCTCCTTAATGCCTGTCACCCAGTTATCCCATTCCACCCACCACCTCCCCTCCAGCAACCCTCAGTTTGTTTCCTATAGTTAAGAGTCTTTCATGGTTTTTCTCCCTCTCTGATGACTTCCCATTCCATTTTTCCCTCCCTTCCCCTATGATCCTATGCGATGTTTCTTATATTTCATATATGAATGAAACCATATGATAATTGTCTTTCTCTGTTTGGCTTGTTTTGCTCAGCATAATACCCTCCAATTCCATCCACATTGATGTAAATGGTAAGATTTCATCCTTTCTGATGGCTGAATAATATTCCATTGTGTGTGTGTATATATATATATATATATAATCACATCTTCTTTATCCATTCATCTGTTGATGGACATCTCGACTCTTTCCACAGTTTGGCTATTGTGGACATTGTTTCTATAAACATTTGAGTGCAGGTGCCCCTTCTTTTCACTACATCTGTATCTTTGGTGTAAATACCTAGTAGTGCAATTGCTGGGTAGTAGGGTAGCTCTATTTTTTAGCTTCTTGAGGAACCTCCATATCATTTTCCAGAGTGGCTACACCAGCTTGCATTCCCACCAACAGTGTAAGAGGGTTCCCCTTTCTCAACATCCTTGCCAACATCTGTCATTTCCTGACTTGTTAATTTTAGCCATTCTGACTGGTGTGAGGTGGTACCTCATTGTGGTTTTGATTTGTATTTCCCTGATGCCAAGGGATGTGGAGCATTTTTTAATGTGTCTGTTGGCCATTTGGATGTCTTCTTTGGAAAAATGTCTGTTCATGTCGTCTGCCCATTTCTTGACTGCATTAACTGTTTTTTGGGTGTTGAGTTTGATAAGTTCTTTATAAATCTTGGATACTAGCCCTTTATCTGATATGTCATTTTTAAATACCTTCTCCCATTCTGTAGGTTGCCTTTTAGTTTTGTTGACTGTTTCCTTTGCTGTGCAAAAGCTTTTTATCTTGATGAATCCCAATAGTTCATTTTTGCCCTTGCTTCCCTTGCCTTTGGTGATGTGTCCAGGAAGAAGTTGCTGCGGCTGAGGTCAAAGAGGTTGCTGCTTGTGTTGTCCTTTAGGATTTTGATGGACTTCTGTCTCACATTTATGTCTTTCATCCATTTTGAATTTATCTTTGTGTATGGTGTAAGAAAATGGTCCAGTTTCATTCTTATGCATGTGGCTGTCCAATTTTCCCAGCGCCATTTATTGAAGAGACTGTCTTTTTTCCATTGGATATTCTTCCCTTTTTTTTTTTTTAATTTTATTATGTTATGTTAGTCACCATACAATACATCATTGGTTTTTGATGTGGTGATCCACGATCCATTGTTTTCGTATAACCCCCAGTGCTCCATGCAGTACGTGCCCTCCTTAATAACCATCACTGGGCTAACCCATCCCCCCCTCCCCACTCCCCTCTAAAACTCTGTTTGTTTCTCAGAGTCCATAGTCTCTCATGGTTCTTCTCTCCCTCCAACCCCCCCCCATTTTTCCCTTCCTTCTCCTAATGTCCTCCATGTTATTCCTTATGTTCC
>NW_027846126.1:0-263 GCF_054177405.1 Leptonychotes weddellii
CAATTTCTCTTTGGTTCTTTTTTTTAAGATTTTATTTATTTATTTGACAGAGAGAGACACAGCGAGAGAGGGAACACAAGCAGGGGGAGTGGGAGAGGGAGAAGCAGGCTTCCCGCCGAGCAGGGAGCCCGATGTGGGACCCGATCCCAGGACTCTGGGATCATGACCTGAGCCGAAGGCAGACACTTAACAACTGAGCCATCCAGGCGCCCCTCTTTGGTTCTTTTTTCATAGCTTTATTTCTTTGCTAAGACTTTCTAGTT
>NW_027846127.1:0-263 GCF_054177405.1 Leptonychotes weddellii
CCTGGCCCAGGGACCCCTCAGCAACAGCCTCGCGCACGCGACGGAGCCTGCAGGCATTAGTCTCTAGGAGATGTGCCGATGAAAAGAATGGTCAAGAATCAAAGATGCTTGCCTCCCGACACTGCACACGAATGGTGAATAATATGTCATTCTTCCTCTGGAGGTGACAACTCAAAACTGGTTTAGTAATTACCCACACGTGACTGTGTTTCATCCTTAGAAGGATGCCACAGAGAGCTTACATTATCATGTGGGGTTTTTAG
>NW_027846128.1:0-263 GCF_054177405.1 Leptonychotes weddellii
GTTTCGATAGTTTGGCTGTTGTGGACATTGCTGCTATAAATATTGGGGTGCATATGCCCCTTCAAATCACTGTGTTGGTATCCTTTGGATAAATACCTAATAGTGCAATTGCTGGGTTGTAGGGTAGCTGTATTTCTACCTTTTTGAGGAACCTCCATACTGTTTTCCAGAGTGGCTGCACCAGCTTGCATTCCCACCAGCAGTGTAGGAGGGTTCCTCTTTCTCTGCATCCTTAACAACATCTGTCGTTTCCTGACTTCTTA
>NW_027846129.1:0-263 GCF_054177405.1 Leptonychotes weddellii
AGCAGAGTTCCTGACCCCGAGCGGCCCCTCCTCTGGGGCCCCGGAGCGCTGACCCCTTCCCGCCGCAGGCACGGCCTCCAACACTACTTCTCCAGCCGGGGCATCGCCATTGCTGTGCAGTACTTCTGGGACCGGGGCCACCGGGACATAACCGTCTTTGTGCCTCAGTGGCGCTTCAGTAAGGATGCCAGGGTCAGAGGTGAGTTGGGCCTGGTCTTTTGTAACCTGGGATAGGCCCCGCTTTAGCCTGAGGATAACCCCGT
>NW_027846130.1:0-263 GCF_054177405.1 Leptonychotes weddellii
CTGGGATGTGTCCATGCCCTGCCTCGGAGCGCTGTGCCCTCAAATCCGTGTGTGCAGCCCGCTGTCCCCCAGAGCTCACACTCAGAGAAGTCTCCTTTTCCCTGGAGCTGTTTCTTGCCCTTCCCGGCCTGCCTGTTCAGGTGTGCCTCCCGGGAGGCATGTGACCCTGCCCCCCTCCACCTCCCTGCAGCCGGCAGCTAGAAGGCCACGGCCACGGTGCTTACTGCCCCGTGATCTTCCCGCCTTGGCTCTTCTCTCCCTCT
>NW_027846131.1:0-263 GCF_054177405.1 Leptonychotes weddellii
CAATTTCTCTTTGGTTCTTTTTTTTAAGATTTTATTTATTTATTTGACAGAGAGAGACACAGCTAGAGAGGGAACACAAGCAGGGGGAGTGGGAGAGGGAGAAGCAGGCTTCCCGCCGAGCAGGGAGCCCGATGTGGGACCCGATCCCAGGACTCTGGGATCATGACCTGAGCCGAAGGCAGACACTTAACAACTGAGCCATCCAGGCGCCCCTCTTTGGTTCTTTTTTCATAGCTTTATTTCTTTGCTAAGACTTTCTAGTT
>NW_027846132.1:0-263 GCF_054177405.1 Leptonychotes weddellii
CTTCCTTCCTTCCTTCCTTCCTTCCTTCTTGCCCTTCCTCCCTTCCTTCCTCCCACCCACCCAACCTCTGTCCTTCCTTCCTTTTATTCTTCCTAATTTGGCATCTTCATGGAGGCTTGCCAGGCCCAGGGAAAGCCTGTTACTGCTGGCGACAGGAAGCATCATTCTCTTCGCTGCTAGTAGCCCAGCCCTCAGTGCTCAGGGTTCGCCTAGCAGCAGGAACCTCATACCCGCTCCTCTCTCCCAGCTGCTGCATTCTGTGC
>NW_027846133.1:0-263 GCF_054177405.1 Leptonychotes weddellii
CTCTCATTCTCTAATAAATAAATAAAATCTTTAAAAATAAAATAAAATAAAATAATCAGCCTAAAGAAAGCAAATTCCCACACTCAAGCTAACTATTTAGCTGGCCTGTGAAAAATTCCTACATGAAAATAAATGTGAGCCCAGACTTCAGGGAAGAAACACCGATTCCTAGCATCAATCTCTGGGGATCGAATTCCCCTTTTATGTCCCAAACTCCAAGGCCTCCTAAAACTGCATCTGACCATCAAAGCCCTTCTGGGGGG
>NW_027846134.1:0-263 GCF_054177405.1 Leptonychotes weddellii
TCTGTGATCTCTCTCGCTTTTGTTCTCTCTCAAATAAATAATAAAATCTTTTTTTTTTAAAGAGTATTAAGCTAAGATTAGAAGAAATGATGTAACTTGATAGCTAAGAATAATCACACTTATGAAAGTCACTTGTTCCTTGAATTAAGCACACATGTTCTCTCTCCCTTTCTGTGTGTGTATATGTGTGTGTGTGTGTATGTTGGCTGTGGGGTTTTTTCCTTCCCAAAAAAGGCAGAGAAATTCTGGAAAATATGGAGAGA
>NW_027846135.1:0-263 GCF_054177405.1 Leptonychotes weddellii
TCAGGTATGAGTGAAATCATATGGTATTTATCTTTCTCAGTCTTACTTCACTTAGCATAATACTCTCCAGGTCCACCCATGCCATCTCAAATGGCACAATCTC
This sequence comes from Leptonychotes weddellii, assembly GCF_054177405.1. Classification (NCBI taxonomy): domain Eukaryota; kingdom Metazoa; phylum Chordata; class Mammalia; order Carnivora; family Phocidae; genus Leptonychotes; species Leptonychotes weddellii. Next base: position 104 of record NW_027846135.1, read on the forward strand.
ATCCTTTTTTATGGCTGTGCAATATTCCATTGTGTATACATACCACCTCTTCCTTATCCATTCATCTACTGATGGACACTTAGGTTGCTTCCATACTTGAAACTAATGTAATATTGTCTATGCACTACACTCAAATTTAAAAAATGGCAAAACAAAACAA
>NW_027846136.1:0-2115 GCF_054177405.1 Leptonychotes weddellii
ATACATTCTTTTAAAAACACTGTTAACTAACATCCTGATTGTGTGCAGTACAACAAGTGAGTAAAAGAGCTAGGCAGAAAGAAAGTTCAACGAGTTAATTGCAATGAATGGAACATAAAGCTGGTCACTTACAATGCAAGTATTCTGTAGTATTCTGGCCTGGAATGCATAATCTGACTCTAACCATGAGGAAATATCACACAAACCCAAATGAGGGGCATTCAATTAAAAAGAAGTGGGAGAAGATATTTTCTTCAAAAACATCAATGTTAAAGATGATAAAGAAAAGCTATAGAGAAGTTATAGATTAAAGGAAACCAAAGAAAAATGACAATTAATTGCAAAGCTTGATCCTGGACTGGATTCTGTATTGAATGGAGGAAAAACCAAAAAGGAAAATATCCGGTAAACTAGTAAAAATTAAAATATGCACAGGAGATTAGAGTTTTGTAAACTTTAAATTTTTCTGAAGATGATTAACTGTACCCTTATTCTTTTTTTTATTTTTTTTATTCATGAGAGACAGAGCGAGAGAAAGGCAGAGGGAGAAGCAGGCTCCCAAGGAGCAGTGAGCCCGATGCGGGACTTGATCCCAGGACCCTGAGATCATGACCTGAGCCGAAGGCAGACGCTTAACCATCTGAGCCACCCAGGCGCCCTGTACCCTTATTCTTAAGAAATACACATCAAGGGGCACCTGGGTGGCTCAGATGGTTAAGCGTCTGCCTTTGGCTCAGGTCATGATCCCAGGGTCCTGGGATTGAGCCCCGCATTTGGCTCCCTGCTTGGCAGGGAGCCTGCTTCTCCCTCTCCCTCTACTGTTCCCCCTGCTTGTGCTCTCTTGCTCTGTCAAATAAATAAATAAAATCTTTAAAAAAAAAAAGAAAAAAATACACACCAAAACGTTTAGGGGTAAAGAGCTGTTACTCTCAAAGGTTCAGAACAAAAAAGAAAAAGGTGAATTTGGAAAAAGGGATAAAAGCTATACTAGGTGTTCTACACTATTCTTATTCTTGCAGCTTTTTTGCAGCTTGAAATTATATGTAAAGAGTTAAAAATTGTGCCTAATAGGTAGAAGCTAAATATGGAATTCTAATGCATAACACTAAAGAATATAAGAAATTATTAACATGTAACTTACAAAAGTAAAATACAAAAATACATGTAATTTCTTTTTTTTTTTTTTTAAAGATTTTATTTATTTATTTGAGACAGAGAGAATGAGATACAGAGAGCATGAGAGGGAGGAGGGTCAGAGGGAGAAGCAGACTCCCTGCCGAGCAGGGAGCCCGATGCGGGACTCGATCCCGGGACTCCAGGATCATGACCTGAGCCGAAGGTAGTCGCTTAAGCAACTGAGCCACCCAGGCGCCCAAAAAACACATGTAATTTCAAAGTACTGTCAGTTTATTACACCTAAATTGTGAAAAATGTCAGATCTGTGCCTTTCATGAAACTGGATAAATATAATGGGGTCAGTTACATCAGGACGTTCTGTATCTGGTCAGTAATTTTGATTAAGATTCAGAACTTCTGGGAAATTGCCTCTAGCAATGTTTGTTTATTAATATTATAAATGCTGAAAACATTTTTTTGCATCATTGAATTCAGTCCTTGCTGACTAACATTTCATGGGTCAAAATGAATGGGTTTTCTATTGATTCAGCCAGTGTGGTGATTGACAAACATAATTCAGTAATAGCAGAATGAATAAAATGTCAACTTCTGTGTCTGATACTTGCCAGAATCTTTTTTTTTGCATTTAATTTTTTTAAATTTAATTTTATTATGTTATGTTAGTCACCATACATTACATCATTAGTTTTTGATGTAGTGTTCCATGATTCATTGTTTGTGTATAACACCCAGTGCTCCATTCAGTACGTGCCCTCCTTAATACCCATCACCAGGCTAACCATCCCCTCACCCCCCACCCCTCTAAAACCCTGTTTGTTTCTCAGTCCATAGTCTCTCATGGTTCGTCTCCCCCTCCAATTTCCCCCCTTCATTTTTCCCTTCCTATTTTCTTCTTCTTCTTCTTTTAACATATAATGTATTATTTGTTTCAGAGGTACAGGTCTGTGATTCAACAGTCTTACACAATTCACAGCACTC
>NW_027846137.1:0-263 GCF_054177405.1 Leptonychotes weddellii
GAGGTGCTCCACACTGCCGACAGCAGGGACGTCAGGACGGACAGCACTCTTGAATAAGCAGCACGGCCCGGTGAGTGCCCTCTGCATGAGCACCTGCTCTCCCACGCGCCCCGTGGTCCTGCCCTCACTTGCGGGCAGATCCCGAGATCCTCCCACTGGGACTGAGGAGGCCCTTGTCAGAGCCACTACTGGAGACCTGCGACCACCCACCGGCCAGGGCATCCAGGAAGCCAGGTCTCCCGTGTCCCTGCCTGTCACAGTCC
>NW_027846138.1:0-263 GCF_054177405.1 Leptonychotes weddellii
TCTCAAGCAGACTCTGCACGGAGCACGGAGCCCGACACGGGGCTCGATCCCACAACCCTGAGATCGTGACCTGAGCTGAAATCAAGAGCTGGACGGACGCTCAAGAGACTGAGCCTCCCAGGTGCCCCAAGCCTCTTGTTATAGGATGACACTTTCCATGGAATGCAACATAGTCAATAAACCAAATTAATTTTTTTTTAACATTTCTTTCTTTACAAGGTGAAAGAACAAATCCTTTGAGATTTTCTGGAGACCCACTTGGA
>NW_027846139.1:0-263 GCF_054177405.1 Leptonychotes weddellii
TACTTTAAAGGTTTTAAATTCCTAAAATCACGTTGTTTCCATTGTAGTCATTCATCTTAAAATGCATCTGTTAAAACTTGTCTTATCACATACATTTGTGATTCTTAAAAATTAGGTGACAGTAGACTTACAAACTTAATAGTGTGATACGTCCTACTTTACCTGTTAAACTATATTAGAAGTAAATATCATGAATATTACATATATTTTCTAAGACTATGTGTAAGTACAGGTGAAGTAGTTGGCAGTCTCATTTATAACTG
>NW_027846140.1:0-263 GCF_054177405.1 Leptonychotes weddellii
AAAACAAACCCCCCCCCCAAAAAAACAGTGCTGACTGCTCCCCTTCCAGGCTTTCCCTGGAACCTGTGTGTGTGTGTGTGTGTGACTGCGTGTAAGTGAGGGTGTTTTTCCACTGACGAAGTACAGAATGCAGTAAAACACACCACATGAGGGGCTGCTGGATGGACTCTCCCTGAGCTGCCAGGTGGGCACCCCCGTACCCCAGGCTTCCATCTCAGGGAAGCTGACTGGCTGCCTACAGGGCCCCTAGAGGAGCCCAGTGA
>NW_027846141.1:0-263 GCF_054177405.1 Leptonychotes weddellii
GGAAAAGGTAGTATATATATACTTGACAGCTTGAAATTTGTTCTTGGAAGTGCCTACTCAGTTAGAGCTGGTAGGTGGGACATCAGTGCGTCTTCTCTTTCCCTTGAAGCACTCCGGGGTACCTCTGCCTCCTCCTCTCCCTTCTTGACAGAGCGCGTACATACAGTTACTGTTATTTTGCTGAGTGTTGCCCTTAGCAGGCACCTGCTGAGCTCTTCTCACCAAGCACCTACTACCAGCTAGTGAGTTATTGCCGCATCTCA
>NW_027846142.1:0-263 GCF_054177405.1 Leptonychotes weddellii
GAGGTGCTCCACACTGCCGACAGCAGGGACGTCAGGACGGACAGCACTCTTGAATAAGCAGCAAGGCCCGGTGAGTGCCCTCTGCATGAGCACCTGCTCTCCCACGCGCCCCGTGGTCCTGCCCTCACTTGCGGGCAGATCCCGAGATCCTCCCACTGGGACTGAGGAGGCCCTTGTCAGAGCCACTACTGGAGACCTGCGACCACCCACCGGCCAGGGCATCCAGGAAGCCAGGTCTCCCGTGTCCCTGCCTGTCACAGTCC
>NW_027846143.1:0-263 GCF_054177405.1 Leptonychotes weddellii
GTGTCCCCAGGGCAGCTCGGCAGGGCTCTCTTCCAGGGGGTGGATGCCAGCTCCACCCAGCGATCCCGCGGAGCGCTTCTCAGGAGGTCAAACGGGACGTCTGGGGGGGAGCAGGGACCACATCGTAGACCCAGGTGACAGTCACACAGGTCCCAGGCTCTGACCCACTGGCAGGTGACGTCCATGCATGGCTGGACAGTGGAGCTGATCTTGAGTCGGCGTCTCACTCCCCCACTGGGACAGTAAGGTTTATCAAATACAAG
>NW_027846144.1:0-263 GCF_054177405.1 Leptonychotes weddellii
TGCAACTGCCAGAAACTACCGCTTCCCTTTGCACTTAGGATTCCAGAACACGATGTCCTACAGTTCACCACGCTAAGGCTCTTCTTTAAAACAAAACAAAACCAAAACTTAGAAGAAAAGGAAAAACTCCTCAAAGCCTAAAAGGTTTTTATCTCTGGACACAGACTCATGACTGAAAAAAAAAAAAAAAGAAATCTTACATCACAGAAAATCCTCTGTCCCAGAGTTCTGGCCTCTATCGCTATGTGAAAGGGACAAGGTTG
>NW_027846145.1:0-263 GCF_054177405.1 Leptonychotes weddellii
AGAGGGAGAAGCAGGCTCCCCGCTGAGCAGGGAGCCCGACGCGGGGCTCGATCCCAGGACCCTGGGATCATGACCCGAGCGGAAGGCAGACGCTTAACGACTGAGCCACCCAGGTGCCCCTGTAATTAAGTCTGTAGATACATGGGGCGCCTGGGTGGCTCAGTCGTTAAGCGTCTGCCTTCCGCTCGGGTCATGATCCCAGGGTCCTGGGATCGAGCCCCGCGTCGGGCTCCCTGCTCAGCGGGGAGCCTGCTTCTCCCTCT
>NW_027846146.1:0-263 GCF_054177405.1 Leptonychotes weddellii
CCCACCCCACCCCCCACTCCAACAACACTCAGTTTGTTTCCTGCGATTAAGAATTCCTAGTCTTCATTAGTTTTTGATGTAGTGTTCCATGATTCATTGTTTGCGTATAACACCCAGTGCACAGACTCTTAATTATAGAGAACAAACTGATGGTCACCAGAGGAGAGGGGGTGTGGTGGGATGGGTTAAATAGGTGATGGGCATTAAGGAGTGCACTTGTTGTCATGGGCACAGTGTTGAATCACTATATTGTACAACTGAAA
>NW_027846147.1:0-2115 GCF_054177405.1 Leptonychotes weddellii
GCCTGGCGGACAGACGCATTCCCTGCTCACCGCGGGCACACACGTTGGTGGTCACCAGCACCTTCTCTTTGCCTTCTCGGAAGCGCTCGATCACCGCAGCCCTCTGCTCCACCATCATTTCGCCACTCAGCAGGGCCACCTGGTGGCCTTCTTTTGAGAGCTCTGCTGCCAGCCAGCTCGCTGTTTTGCGGGTCTGGAGAGAAGGAAATATTTGAGAAATGAAGGTATCTGAAGAGTGTATTTTTTTTTTTTTAACGTTTATTTATTTGACAGAGAGAGAGCATGAGCAGGGGGAGCAGCAGGCAGAGGGAGAGGGAGAGGCAGGCTCCTCGAGGAGCAAGGAGGCTGATGTGGGGCTCAATCCCAGGACCCCAGGATCATAACCTGAGCTGAAGGCAGTTGCCCAACCAACTGAGTCACCCCGGCGCCCCTGAAGAGAGTATTTTTGATCTGGAAGACTCTACCTGAAACTTAGTAGCTGAGGATTAAAATTCCTAAAATTGTTAACGTGATATGTTGTGACAGGAAATAACCTGTCACCTGGATATTAATCTCACAGAAATATTTAACCTGAATATAATCATGAGGGGGAGAAATGAGAGAAATTCTCAAGACTGCATACTAGCTTGGACTCTTCAAGATGTTTGTGTCATGAAAGGTGGGGAAACTGGTTCAGGTTAAAGGAGTCTCGAGAGACATGACAACTAAGTGCAACAATCTCTGACTGGCTCTTAGGCTTAACAACACCAGGCAGAAGCAATAAAGAACATTTTTGGTACAAGTGGGGAAAATGGAATATGGATGGACTAGACAGGGAATAATATTATTATGTCACTGTTAAAGGAACGACAGTGGCGTTGGGCTTCTGTAGGAGCACATCTCATTCTTGGGAAGTACTTAGGTGTGAACTGTCCTGATGTCTACAACTAACTTTAAAATACTTCATCAAGGGCGCCTGGGTGGCTCAGATGGTTAAGCATCTGCCTTTGGCTCGGGTCATGATCTCAGGGTCCTGGGATCGAGCCCCGCATCGGGCTCCCTGCTTGGCGGGGAGCCTGCTTCTCCCTCTCCCTCTACTCTTCCCCCTGCTTGTGCTCTCTCGCTCTGTCAAATAAATAAATAAAATCTTTAAAAAAAAAATACTTCACCAAAACCAAAAAGTATGGATGTGTCACACACACAAGCACATGGATAAAAGCAAACTGGCAAAATGTTAACAATAGGTGAAAGGCATAAAAGTGTTCTTTTTTTTTTTCATCTTTTCTGGAGGTTTGTAATTTTGAGTCTGAGGGTGACACTCTAAAAAAGTTTTCAATTACAAGTCTTCCAATAATAGAGTAAGAATTGTCTCATTCTAGTATCCCTTAACATTTCTGAAGTGTTCTTCAAGTATCTTAAATATTTATCCCTGACTTTTTTTTTGCTATTATCAATGGAAACCTAGCCTTCCTTTTTGGTTTTTTTTTTTTGGCACAAACACAGTAAGTTTTTTATTGTTAATTTACTATGTTATTGTATGCAGAATAAAAAGTACAGGGACTGATCTGTTTGTGCATTCTCACTTCACATTCTTGAATTATAAGTAAGTGAACAAGGGGCGCCTGGGTGGCTCAGATGGTTAAGCGTCTGCCTTCGGCTCAGGTCATGATCCCAGGGTCCTGGGATCGAGTCCCGCATCGGGCTTCCCGCTCCTTGGGAGCCTGCTTCTCCCTCTGTTTCTCTCTGTCTCTCATGAATAAATAAATAAAATCTTTAAAAAAAAAAATAAGTGAACAAATGATCAGTTACTAACCTTCTATTTTTTAAGTATTTGCCGTTTGAGACTGGAAAACAACTTATATTAATTTTGTAACCAGCTGTCTTTAGTTTATTTTTCCTACAAATATCAGTTGATTATCTCAGGTTTTCTAATAACGTATCACCTACAAATAATAGGGGCTCGGGCGCCTGGGTGGCTCAGTTGGTTAAGCGACTGCCTTCGGCTCAGGTCATGATCCTGGAGTCCCTGGATCGAGTCCCGCATCGGGCTCCCTGCTCGGCAGGGAGTCTGCTTCTCCCTCTGACCCTCCCCCCTCTCATGTGCTCTCTCTCATTCTCTCTCTCTCAGATAAATAA
>NW_027846148.1:0-263 GCF_054177405.1 Leptonychotes weddellii
GCAGCTCTGAGGTACCACATAAGAAAAGAAGTCAGCTGTCTGGCTAAGGAGACCAAATGGACAGGCTACACTGAAAGGACATATGGACAAGGAGAGGCTCTGAAATTACAGATACAGGGAAAGACAGACAGATGAACAGCCAGAGAGAGAGAGAAAGAGAGAGAGAAAGACGGGGGCGGAGCAAGATGGCGGAGGAGTAGGAGACCTGGATTTCGTCTCCTCTCAGGAATTCAGCTGGATAGGGATCAAACCATTCTGAACAC
>NW_027846149.1:0-263 GCF_054177405.1 Leptonychotes weddellii
TCCCCTTTTGTGTCAACACCAGCTGGAAAGAACAGAATTGCTACCAGAACAAAGATGTGAATGGTGAAGAGAGTTTTCAGATGCCCGGTGAATTGAAGAAAGCATTGATCATGAGCACAGTTCCAGGATCTATGTACTGCCTCTCAGTACTTCCAAGTCCAGTGAATAAGGTATCAATCACAGAAAATAAAAAGACACCAGACTATTTAGGACTCAGACCTTCAGGCATGAAGGTGTATTCACTCCACAGGTAGAGAATTCTG
>NW_027846150.1:0-263 GCF_054177405.1 Leptonychotes weddellii
CCACTGAACAGGGAGCCCTATGCGGGGCTCAATCCCAGGACCCCAGGATCATGACCTGAGCCAAAGGCAGATGTTTAACCAACTGAGCTGCCCAGGTGCCCCTGTGTAAGACACATTAATCAGACTCAAGGAATGCAACATTCATTTTTGGGAATTGGACATGTAGTATAATACAAATCAATATTTATCAAGCATCTACTCTGCTCCATGGGCTGTTCTAGGTGCTAGGGATATATAGCAATGAGAACAGCAGAGTCTCTACC
>NW_027846151.1:0-263 GCF_054177405.1 Leptonychotes weddellii
ACAAGGCTCAAGGGTTTCCTCTCTGAGAAACTGTGCCTTCTTAGTAACAATCCAGAAGTATCATGCCAATTACATCAAGTTTGTAATTTTTATTAGAAAACATTATGAGACCTTAAAAAGTACGAGGAACAATTTAACAAACGCCCACAGACACATCCATCCTAAGGGAAAGAGGCTCCAGACACACCTGCTCCCTTCCGTCTATGCCGATCCGTTCTCCTGGACACGATGCTCGTGATCCGTGCACTCCGTGGACTTACGTG
>NW_027846152.1:0-263 GCF_054177405.1 Leptonychotes weddellii
CAGAGGGAAGAGCATTTCCATTTGATAGGAATTCAAAGAAGACAGGACTTCATCAGCCTGTCAGTCAAGGGCAGCATCCTGATCGGGCTAGGCCACTTGGATCTTCCTCCCTCAAACACCATCAGGATGGAAGGAGCAAAGACACAGATGTAGTGAAAAGAAGGGCCATATGCACCCCAATGTTCATAGCAGCAATGTCTGCAATAGCCAAACTGTGGAAAGAGCCGAGATGCCCTTCAACAGATGAATGGATAAAGAAGATG
>NW_027846153.1:0-263 GCF_054177405.1 Leptonychotes weddellii
TAATAGTTGGTCTCAGATGGAGTGACAATCAACTCTATAATTTCTACAGATACTGTAAATACATAGAATGCATAAGGGTGATGTGTACTTGGGGCTTTCTGTGGAGGATTTCCTGGGCCTTTCATTTTGACATAGGAGATTCAAAAGTGGCTTGGTGCCAAACTGGTTGGGGTCTTGAGGAGATGGCCCCTGCGTGAGGAGTAGTAGTTGAGACCACTGTTGTGTTCACATCTCCTGATAACTCCTTTGGTTTTATGCCCACC
>NW_027846154.1:0-263 GCF_054177405.1 Leptonychotes weddellii
TCTCCTGAGCTTTTGGTTCCATCCATTAATAGCCTGATGGACCATGTAGCCAGCTCAGCGGCTGAGTTTTTCACACACGGGAAGTTCACCAACCACTTCACTCCACTGGAAATGGAAGAAATATTTAGGGTATTCCTCAATGTCATTTTCATTTTCAAAGACACAGAAAACTCCTAGAAGCTGCCTTTCAGATTCTTGATTTTTTTTTTTTTAAGATTTTATTTATTTATTTGACACAGAGAGAGATAGCGAGAGCAGGAACA
>NW_027846155.1:0-263 GCF_054177405.1 Leptonychotes weddellii
TCCTTCCTTCCTCCTTCCTTCCTTCCTCCTTCCTTCCTACTTTCCTTTTCTTTTCTCTTTTCTTTCTTTCTCTTTCTTTCTTTCTTCCTTCCTTCCTCGCTCCTTCCTTCCTACTTTTCTTTTCTTTCTTTCTTTCCTTTCTTCCTTCCTTCCTTCCTTCTTCCTCCCTTCCTCCTTCCTTCCTTCCTCCTTCCTTCCTTCCTCCCTCCTTCCTTCCTACTTTCCTTTTCTTTTCTCTTTTCTTTCTTTCTTTCTTTCTTTCT
>NW_027846156.1:0-263 GCF_054177405.1 Leptonychotes weddellii
TAAAGATGAGTTTTTAAAGTTAAGGGAACATACATGCTTCTTCATGGGTTGAGTCTAAGAGAAGGTCCTCCTGCTCAGAGAAAGGCATTTTGAAGAACTGGGGATGTGGCCCAGCTCTCTAGGGGATTCTGATGTGTGCTCTCAGACTCTGTAGTTTTTGTGCTCTGTGATTTTTGTGCTTTGTGACTTACTTTGAAGAGGGACTTTAGAAAGCTGTAACTTGTTACATTAAGGTTTCAAGTTATTTATTATTTTTAATGTCC
>NW_027846157.1:0-263 GCF_054177405.1 Leptonychotes weddellii
CCTTATCTTCTCCCACCTCCTTTGGCAGAGCCCTCGATCTACCAGACTGACTGCTGGCAGGCCGAGACCCAACACCAACAGCAGGAGAAATGGTCCTTCCTGGAATGAGAGCGCATGAAGGTAAATATCTGAATTTTCCTGACTCCTTCCAGCTTGTAGGTTAGTGAGAAATACCTGCAGGGTGCCTGGGTGGCTCAGTCGGTTAGGCGTCTGCCTTCGGCTCAGGTCATGATCCCAGGGTCCTGGGATCGAGTCCCGCATCG
>NW_027846158.1:0-2115 GCF_054177405.1 Leptonychotes weddellii
TGTCTTTCTCCAGAAAGAACCCCACCGGGTACCAAGTCTGGACCTTCACTTTCACGGCTCCCTAACAGCTGCACCTCACAAGACAGTAAGGTGTGACAATCAGAAATGGCCACAGTGGGTTCAGATGGCCCCTCTGAGTCGCGACCGCCTTTCCAATTTTTCCCTGATGTTTGAAAAGGAGCCTTAAAATTTAAAAGGTTGTAGGGGTCATCGGAATAACAGAAAGAGTTCCACAGTTTGAGACTCTCTGCTTCATCTGCACTAGATTCCCAGTCATCTTCCTCCCCAGAACTATGGTCAGGAGACTCGGGAAGGCTTCCAGTCTGGGGGGAGTTCTCTAGAGCAGACTTGTCAGATGAATCCTTCTCTGAGTCAGAAGGGTCTCCAGGAACAACTCTGGCAGCAGTCTGAATTGTTGCCGTGAAGTTTCGGGGATTATAAGGATCTACACTATAGAAAGAGTTCCAAAGGTGAAGCCCTTCAGGGTCTTGTTCAAGGTCTGATTCGGAGAGAGAGCTATCACTATCAAAACCATCATCCTCAGCTTCCTCATCCCAATCCTCACCTTCGGAATCAGAACTTGTTTCCAGGTCACTGGATGCACCTCCCAAAATGTAATCTATCAGCCTGTTACTACAAGCTGGCCTGGTGGAAATGGGAATGTCATCTTCTAGATCTGAGGAGTCCCCGACACTTATTTGGTCCTCTCCAGGCTCTTTCTCCACAGGTACCTCACCAGACGGACAACCTTCCGAGGGGTCCTGTTTTTCCAAAGCAAGTGGAACCTCTTTCGTCAACGATGCGATCTTTCCCTCGGTGGGTTCCTGGGCGGTTCCGGAAACGGCTCCAACAGGGGGAACACACTGTGTGGGACTATCTCCGTCGGGTTTCAGATCCAACCGGAGCATGCTGTGTTCCTCCTCCAGGCTGTGGTAGCCATTATCTTGGTCTGGGGTGGGTAACGCTTCCCCCTTTCTGGCCTGCTGAAGGAACTCCAGCCGTTTCGTGCGAAGATGGTGGATTTCTGGCAGGCCCTCTCTAGAAAGAGGCGGACATCCCTGCCGCGTGGAGCAACTGATGTCTGCCTTCAGCGGGTGGGGAGGATCAAGGTCTTCAGTCAGACAGGTGCCCTCTGGGCTGAGGGTCTGGAAATCAACAGGCTCGCCACTTCCCACGCTGTTCTGATAGCCGAGCCCCACCCGGGGCTGGCAGTCCCGATAGGTGGGGTTCAACAAATAGGAGACGACGCTGAAACTGCTGAAACTGCTTAAACGCCGAACTTGTAGAGGGCCGGCGGGCGAAGAGCCAAGTTCCCGGTTAGAGCACAGATGGCCCTGAAGGCCACTCGGTAACAGCTCCATTCCCCACAGCTGCTGCTCTAACAGAAAAGCGTGTGCGGCAGGGTCCAGAACTCTAGCCTGGGCTTTGAGTTCCAATTCTAGATCTGAGGACGAGCACTGCCAGTGGATCCCCTCCTCCAGCCAATCGAGGGGACGGGCAGCAGAGTCGTCCGAGGGGTCGAGCCGCAGCGAACTCAAAGATTTCTGCGCTGGGGGGACGGCTGGGTCCTCCCGAGCCTTCAGGGCTCTGAGAGCGCTGTAGCCTCCAGCAAAATCTAGCCACCTGGTCGGAATCATCCCGCCGAAAGGCTGGCTCCAAATCAGCAGCTTCTGAAGCAAGCTGGGGAGCGGCGCGAGGAGCTGGGAAAGCAGCTTCATCCAGGAGCCGGTCTGAGCCTGGGGCTGGGGGGAAGCAGCCAGTCTGGGGTCCCTGGAGTGTTCCGGGGCAGGAGGTGTGGGCAACTTGGAAGTGCCGGGTTGCGGGCGCCGGGAAAAGGGCAGCCAGAACCGGGAGCCCGGCCGTGGCCGCGATCCGTCTGCTGCCGGCTCCATGTCCTTGTTCTAGGCAGTCTCTCGGGGCTGCAGGTCGGGCGGGATTCGGAGAGGCCTAAGCAGTCTTGGCCTTGCTGCGCGGCGGAGTCGGGGCCCCAGGCCGATCGCCGGGCCAGGAGAAGAGCCACAGGGGGAAGCGGCTTCGGCCGCGAGCGGCAGACCACACTCCGGAACGGCAGGCGCAGGACGCAGCGGCCAAGACGACATTCATCCTGGCGGAAAG
>NW_027846159.1:0-263 GCF_054177405.1 Leptonychotes weddellii
GGTGATGGCCCCGTAGAGGTTACACAAGGCCTGGAACTTCTCATCTCTGTTATTGCACAGGACGTAATACTGCTTGATGGTGTCCAATGTCTCCTCCTCGCGCTTCAGTTTGATAATGTTTGGGTCTGGGACCACTTTCTGGGCAAACTTCCATACGGAGTCTTCGAAGGTGGCAGAGAAAAGCAGCATCTGGCAGTTCCGGGGCAGCATCCTGCAAGGGAAGACCCAGGTATGTGGCATGATCCCGAGTCTTTCCCTGGAAG
>NW_027846160.1:0-263 GCF_054177405.1 Leptonychotes weddellii
GAATTATGAGAGGTAAAAAAGGATCCCTCTGATGGTGGGAACTTGGATTTATAAACTCGGATGCAATATCTCTTCTTAGCCTTTTCTCTACCCCAAATTACATTCTCAGAATGGGATAACACTTGAGCTTACTCTCCTGAGGCTCATTTGTGCAAATGGATAGGTGTCCTTACATACGTGAAGTATGTCTTTTTTTTTTATTCTTATGTTAATCCCCATACATTACATCATTAGTTCTAGATGAAGTGTTCCATGATTCATTG
>NW_027846161.1:0-263 GCF_054177405.1 Leptonychotes weddellii
TGCAGTGTTCTCAGCAATGACAGTTCTTTTTTTTTTATTTTTAAAAAGTATCAAATTTATAAACTGCTGCTGTGGGACTGAATTACACTGGTCAATATCCCCATGATTTCCTGGCATCTTTTTTTTTTATTATGTTATGTTAATCACCATACATTACATCATTAGTTTTTGATGTAGTGTTCCATGATTCATTGTTTGCATATAACACCCAGGGCTCCATGCAGTACCTGCCCTCTTTAGTACCCATCACCAGGCTAACCTAT
>NW_027846162.1:0-263 GCF_054177405.1 Leptonychotes weddellii
CAGAACTGGAAGTGAACATAATAATTTCTTGCTTGACTTTTTTTTTTATGGATAAGAACATTCAAACACTGAGTTATTAGGTGATTTCTCATCTCAGTTTTCCTTTTCAGGAACTGTTTCCCTATTTGGAAATATATACCTGGTGCAGTCTATAAATCTTATCCAAGTTTGTTACCCATTTACCTATGTGTGTATTTAGTTTTTCTTTTTAAGGATTATAATATAATCTTTAAAACTTAGTGGTATGTGTCATCCAATTTTCA
>NW_027846163.1:0-263 GCF_054177405.1 Leptonychotes weddellii
CGTGGGCCAAGACTCGTCTTTCCTCTAATTGCTTCGTACAGTTTCAGACTTCCTCCCAACCACCTGCCAATCACAAGAAGCATTTACCTCTTCCCAGCAGTGAGCTCATGCACCCATATACCGTGTGTCTCATTCTGTCCATCCTTCCCTCCCCATTTCTCTTGGCATGTGCCCTCTGTCTTTATTTAGTCTTAAGAGAACACGGAAGGAGATGTCTGTTCGACATAATGTGAAACCCACGGCGTCTCGGCCGTGAGCGGGCA
>NW_027846164.1:0-263 GCF_054177405.1 Leptonychotes weddellii
GGACTCTGAGAAACAAACTGAGGGTTCTAGAGGGGAGGCGGGTGGGGGATGGGTTAGCCTGGTATTGGGTATTAAAGAGGGCACATATTGAATGGAGCACTGGGTGTTATATGCAAACAATGAATCATGGAACACTACATCAAAAACTAGTGATGTAATGTGTGGTGATTAACATAACATAATAAAATTAAAAAAAAAATAAAACACTATGTAAGAAGCTGGGGGATATAGTAGGTCCAGCCATCAAGAAGCTTCCAGCTTGG
>NW_027846165.1:0-263 GCF_054177405.1 Leptonychotes weddellii
AAGCCCCCCTGCAGATGGTGTCTGCCCAGCGTGGGCATCACCGTCGGGGCCAGGGGGTGACATCGCTGTCGTAGGAGGGGTCAGGACTTACGGCTGGGTCTGAGAAGGGGGACCCTCTCCCTGAGTCACACAGGGAAGAAGTAGATGCCAGAACAGAATCAGGGCTCTGCGAGCAAGGCAGAGGTGGGGAGACGGATGTTCGCTGTCAAACAACACTGCCCCTGGTGCTGGCCAACTTCGAGGCCAATTCTGGTCTGTCCCCC
>NW_027846166.1:0-263 GCF_054177405.1 Leptonychotes weddellii
ACAAGGCTCAAGGGTTTCCTCTCTGAGAAACTGTGCCTTCTTAGTAACAATCCAGAAGTATCAGGCCAATTACATCAAGTTTGTAATTTTTATTAGAAAACATTATGAGACCTTAAAAAGTACGAGGAACAATTTAACAAACGCCCACAGACACATCCATCCTAAGGGAAAGAGGCTCCAGACACACCTGCTCCCTTCCGTCTATGCCGATCCGTTCTCCTGGACACGATGCTCGTGATCCGTGCACTCCGTGGACTTACGTG
>NW_027846167.1:0-263 GCF_054177405.1 Leptonychotes weddellii
ACTGAGGGTTCTAGAGGGGAGGGGGGTGGGGGGATGGGTTAGCCCGGTGATGGGTATTAAGGAAGGCACGTATTGAATGGAGCACTGGGTGTTATACGCAAACAATGAATCATGGAACACTGCATCAAAAACTAATGATGTAATGCATGGTGATTAACATAACATAAAATAAAAAAAAAACTATCAAAAAACTCATCAGAATGTTTTGATAAAATGATTATGAGGTTCATCTGTAGGATAGACAGGGAAGATTAGCTCAGACT
>NW_027846168.1:0-263 GCF_054177405.1 Leptonychotes weddellii
CCACCATAACCAACCATCACCGCCACCACCACCACCATCACCACCACCATCACCATCACCACCGCCATCACTATAACCTTCACCCCCTATCACCTCCATCACTGGCCTCTATGTCTCCTCTTCAATGAATCCCTTCATGTTCAAAGCATATAAACTGTTGAATAAGGACTCCACAATCCCTAAGATAGCACCTCTCTCCTGTCCTTCTCCCTCATCCTGACAGTTGGACCAGCGATATAGCCAGCCCCTATGATTGAAGGGAA
>NW_027846169.1:0-2115 GCF_054177405.1 Leptonychotes weddellii
GGAGCTGGTTCTTTGAAGAATTAATAAGATTGATAAACCCCTGGGCAGACTTACCAAAAAGAAAAGAGAAACGACCTAAATAAATAAAATCATGAATGAGAGAGGAGAGATCACAACCAACACCAAAGAACATATTAAGAACAACTATATGCCAGCAAATTAGACAATCTGGATGAAATAGATGCATTACTAGAGATGTATAAACTACCAAAACTGAACCAGGAAGAAATAGAAAACCTGAACAGACCCATAACCACTAAGGAAATTGAAGCAGTCATCAAAAATCTCCCAACAAAGAGGAGCCCAGGGCCAGATGGCTTCCCAGGGGAATTCTACCAAAATTTCAAGAAGAATTAATACTTATTCTTCTGAAACTGTTCCATAATATAGAAATGGAAGGAAAACTTCCAAACTCATTTTATGACGCCATCATTACCCTAATCCTAAAACCAGACAAAGACCCCATCAAAAAGGAGAATTATAGACCAATATCCCTGATGAACATGGATGCAGAAATTCTCACCAAAATACTAGCCAATAGGAGCCAACAGTACATCTAAAGGATTATTCACCATGACCAAGCGGGATTTATTCCTGGCCTGCAAGGTTGGTTCAACATCTGCAAATCAATCAATGTGATACAATACATTAATAAAAGAAAGAACAAGAACCATACGATCCTCTCAATAGATGCAGAAAAAGCATTTGACAAAGTACAGCAGTCTTTCTTGATTAAAACTCTTCACAGTGTAGGGATAGAGGGAACATACGTCAATATCATAAAAGCCATCTATGAAGAACCCACAGCGAGTACCATTCTCAATGGGGAAAAACTGAGAGCTTTCCCCCTAAGGTCAGGAACGTGGCAGGGATGTCCACTATCACCACTGCTATTCAACATACTACTAGAAGTCCTAGCCTCAGCAATCAGAAAACAAAAAGAAATAAAAGGCATTGAATTGGCAAAGAAGAAAACTCTCACTCTTTGCAGATGATATCATATTTTATGTGGAAAACCCAAAAGATTCCACCCCAAAACTGCCAGAACTCATACAGGAATTCGGGAAAGTGGCAGGATATAAAATCAATGCACAGAAATCAGTTGCATTTCTATATACCAACAACAAGACAGAAGAAACAGAAATTAAGGAGTCAATCACATTTACAATTGCACCCAAAACCATAAGACACCTAGGAATAAATCTAACCAAAGAGGCAAAGAACCTATACTCATAAAACTATAGAATACTCATGAAAGAAATTGAGGAAGACACAATAAAATGGAAAAACGTTCCATGCTCATGGATTAGAAGAACAAATATTGTGAAGATATCTATGCTACCTCTAGCAATCTACACACTTAATGTAATCCCTATCAAAATACCATCCATTTTTTTCAAAGAAATGGAACGAATAATCCTAAAATCTGTATGAAGCCAGAAAAGACCCTGTATAGCCAGAGGAATGTTGAAAAAGAAAAGCAAAGGGGGTGGCATCACAACTCCAGACTTCAAGCTCTATTACAAAGCTATAATCATCAAGACGTATGGTACTGTCACAGAAACAGACACATAGATCAATGGAACAGAATAGAGAGCCCAGAAATGGACCCTCAACTCTATGGTCAACTAACCTTAGACAAAGCAGGAAAGAATGTCCAATGGAAAAAAGACAGTTCTTCAACAAATGGTGTTGGGAAAATTGGACAGCCACATGCAGAAGAATGAAACGACTATTTCCTTACACCATACACAAAAATAGACTCAAAATGGATGAAAGACCTAAATGTGAGACAGGAATCCATCAAAATCCTTGAGGAGAACACAGGCAGCAACCTCTTTGACCTCAGCCGAAGCAACTTCTTCCTAGACACATCACCAAAGGCAAGGGAAGCAAGGGCAAAAATGAACTATGGGCACTTCATCAACCTAAAAAGCTTTTGCACAGCAAAGGAGTCAGTCAACAAAACCAAAAGACAACTGACAGAATGGGAGAAGATATTTGCAAATGACATATCAGTAAAGGGCTAGTATCGAAAATCTATAAAGCACTTATCAAGTCAACACCCAAAGAACAAATAATCCAATCAAGAAATGGGCAGAAGACATGAACAGA
>NW_027846170.1:0-263 GCF_054177405.1 Leptonychotes weddellii
TCACCAGCTGTTTCCAGGGGCTTGGACAGGCCCACCTGCGCCCCGGAACTCTCAACCCCCTGCCACTACTTCGTGGGTGACTGTCACTTCCCCAGTGATCCGGGCCTCACCTTTTCATTTCCCCTGCAATCAGCTCCATTTCCGGGGTTTTTCATTTCCTCAGGAGCCATCCCCACCCCTGCTCATATCCTGTTGGTCCGGACCCCTCACTTGCCAGGACTGCCTGCCCCTCTGGTTATGACTTTCTGAAGCTTCTCCTGGGT
>NW_027846171.1:0-263 GCF_054177405.1 Leptonychotes weddellii
GGATGGACTTCCAGGGCATTATACTAAATTAAATAAGTCAGACAGAATAAGACAAATACCATACGATCACATTTACATATAGAATCTAAAGGAGAAAACAAACAGAAAAAAAAAACAAGACCTCATGGATACAGAGAACATATTCGTGGCTACCTTAGGCAGTGGTTGAGAAATGGGCAAAATAGGAAGAGGGTCAAAAGGTACAAACTTCCTCTCATAAGGATGTCATGTACAGCACGGTGACTATAGTTAATGATACTGTA
>NW_027846172.1:0-263 GCF_054177405.1 Leptonychotes weddellii
ATGCCAAAAAATGTTTTAAAATGATGGTGATATGTCAAAAGAACACAAAAGCCAGCTTGAACCACATGCAGAATGAAACTGGACCATTTCCTTACACTGTACACAAAAATAGACTCAAAATGGATGGGAGACCTAAATGTGAGACAGGAATCCATTCAAATCCTTGAGAACACAGGCAGCAACCTCTTCAACCTCAGCCACAGCAACTTCTTGCTAGACACGTCTCCAAAGGCAAAGGAAACAAAGGCAAAAATGAACTATTG
>NW_027846173.1:0-263 GCF_054177405.1 Leptonychotes weddellii
CCGGCACTTACGGGGCCAGTAGCACCAGCTCAGCCGGGAGAAGTTCACAGAGCTCTAGCCAGCAGTTTAGTGGGATAGGCCGGTCTGGGCAGCAGCCACAGCCACTGATGTCACAACAGTTTGCACAGCCTCCGGGAGCTACCAATATGGTTACATGGGGCAGACCGCCTACCAATACCCCCCTCCTCCTCCCCCCCCCTTCACGTAAATGAAACCGCTCGAGTGGTAGTGACTTGTGCAGACTTACTACATTTAAAGGAACG
>NW_027846174.1:0-263 GCF_054177405.1 Leptonychotes weddellii
CCAGAGTCCTACAGGTGTTTAGTGGCAGAGGTGGGTTTGGAATCCAGGTTGGTTTTTTTGTTTGTTTGTTTGTTTGTTTGTTTGTTTGACAGAGAGAGAGAAGGAACACAAGCAGGGGGAGTGGGAGAGGGAGAAGCAGGCTTCCCGCGGAGCAGGGAGCCCCATGCGGGGTTCGATCCCAGGACCCCGGGATCATGACCGGAGCCCAAGGCAGACGCTTAACAACCGAGCCACCCAGGCGCCCCTGGAATCCAGGTTGTTAA
>NW_027846175.1:0-263 GCF_054177405.1 Leptonychotes weddellii
CCGGGAGCCCTTCTCCGAGAGACTAAGGAATCATGTTTTGGTTTTTTAGTTTTTGGTTTTGGGCGCTTTTTTGCCACTCACTAATTGATAGTCACCTCCCCCCCCCTTTTTTTTTTACATCAAGTGTAATGAAAATACAGTGTTCTATTAGTTTCAGGTGTACAATATAATGAGTCAAGAATTGTATACATGACTTGGGGCTCATTTCAGTCACCTTTTTTTAAAAGGTAGACCACACCTGTTTTGCACGGGAGGGCAAACCT
>NW_027846176.1:0-263 GCF_054177405.1 Leptonychotes weddellii
TACGTAATGTACCTCCGCTACGGTACACCAGATGAAGGTACATGGGACCCTTTACTATTTTTGCAACTTCCTGTAAATCTAGAATCATTTCAAAATTAAAAAGTTAGTCTATGTTTTTATCAAGATGATTAAAATTCACCTACAATTAAAATGGTTTAGATATACATTCTGCCTTGCAACTCTGCAGTCATCAATACAAACTTGATTATCAAGAACCAAATTCATTTGTCTCATTCACAATTTAAATGCTGATACACCTGGTA
>NW_027846177.1:0-263 GCF_054177405.1 Leptonychotes weddellii
TCTCTCTAAAAAAAAAAAAAAGAAAAGAAAAGAAGGCAAGAGAAAAAAGAAAAGAAAAAAAAAGGAAAAGAAAAGAAAAGAAAAGAAAAACATATCCCCAGATCCAGAGAGAAGAACTGACTTAGGGTTCAAATGTACCACAAGAATGATGACCTAGGACATAGAGATATCTAAGAGTAAGAGATATAAGGTGTGCATGTATGTGAATCAATCAAAAAGATTAGAATCTTAATTTCTAACTAATAATTTGGAAGCACAAAAAC
>NW_027846178.1:0-263 GCF_054177405.1 Leptonychotes weddellii
ATTTGTTAAGAAATCAACTGAATAAGGGTGCCTGGGTGGCTCAGTCAGTTGAACATCTGACTCTTGTTTTTGGCTCAGGTCATGATCTCAGGGTCGTGAGATTGAGCCCCACGTCGGGCTCCTCACTGGGCATGGAGCCTGCCTAAGATTCTCTTCCTCTCCTACCATACAATCCAGCAATTGTACTACTGAGTATTTACCCCAAAGATACAAATGTAGGGATTCGAAGGGGTACGTGCACCCCGATGTTTATAGCAGCAATG
>NW_027846179.1:0-263 GCF_054177405.1 Leptonychotes weddellii
GTTTCTATTTGACTATGTTTTCATTTATATTTTTGAATATATTTTTAATTGATACTTTAAAGTCCTTGTCTGCTACTTATAACATTTGAATCACTTCAAAATTGATCTCTGTCTATTGTTTTTTCTCCTGAAAATGGGTCATGTTTTCCTGTTTCTTTGTGAAATAATTTTGGATTATATCTTAATCACTGCTGTAATTACCATGTTGTAGAGACTCTGGGTTGTGTTTTATTCTTCTAAAAAATTTCAGTTTTTCTTTACTT
>NW_027846180.1:0-2115 GCF_054177405.1 Leptonychotes weddellii
GACTCCTGGGATTGAGCCCCACATCGGGCTCCCTGCTCAACGGGGAGCCTGCTTCTCTCTCTGCTTGCTGCTCCCCACTGCTTGTGCTCTCTCTATCTCTCTCTTTCTGACAAATAAATAAATAAATAATCTAAAAAAAAAAATGGAGGCTCTAAATGCTAGGATAAATGAGGCAGAAGAGAGAATTAGTGATATAGAAGACCAAATGATGGAAAATAAAGAAGCTGAGAAAAAGAGAGATAAACAACTACTGGCTCACGAGAGCATAATTCGAGAGATAAGTGATACCATAAGGCAAAACAACATTAGAATAATTGAGATCCCAGAAGTAGAAGAAAGAGAGACAGGGGCAGAAGATATATTGAGGCAAATTATAGAAGAGAGCTTCCCTAATTTGGGGAAGGAAACAGGCATCAAAATCCAGGAGGCACAGAGAACCCCTTTCAAAATCAATAAAAATAGGTCAACACCCCGACATCTAATAGTAAAACTTACGAGTACCAGAGACAGAGAGAAAATCCTGAAAGCAGCCTGGGACAAGAGATATGTAACCTACAATGGTAGAAACATTAGATTGGCAACAAACCTATCCACAGAGACCTGGCAGGCCAGAAAAGACTGGCATGATATATTGAGAGCACTAAATAAGAAAAATATGCAGTCAAGAGTACTATATCCAGCTAGGCTGTCATTGAAAATAGAAGGAAAGATAAAAAGCTTCCAGGACAAACAAAAACTAAAGGAATTTGCAAACACAAAACTAGCCCTATAAGAAATATTGAAAGGGGTCCTCTAAGCAAAGAGAGAGCCTAAAAGTAACATAGACCAGAAAGGAACACAGACAATATACAGTAACAGTCACCTTACAAGCAATACAATGGCACTAAATTCATATCTTTCATTAGTTACCCTGAATGTAAATGGGCTAAATGCCCCAATCAAAAGACACAGGCTATCAGATTGGATTAAAAAACAAGACCCATCGATATGCTGTGTGCAAGAGACTCATTTTAGACCCAAAGACACCCCCAGAATGAAAGTGAGGGGGTGGAAAACTATTTACCATGCTAATTGACAACAAAAGAAAGCTGGGGTGGCAATCTTTATATCAGACAAATTAGATTTTAAACCAAAGACTATAATAAGAGATGAGGAAAAACAATATATCATAGTTAAAGGGTCTATCCAACAAGAAAATCTAACAATTGTAAATATCTATGCCCCTAACATGGGACCAGCCACTTACATAAGCCAATTAATAACAAAAGCAAAGAAACACATTGAGAACAATACAGTAATAGTGGGGGACTTTAACAACCCCCTGACTGAAATGGACAGATCATTTAAGCAAAAAATCAACAAGAAAATAAAGACTTTAAATGACACAATGGACCAAATGGATTTCATAGATATATTCAGAACATTCCATCCCAAAGCAGCAGAATACACATTCTTCTCGAATTCCCATGGAACATTCTCCAGAATAGATCACATCCTAGGTCACAAATCAGGTCTCAACCGGTACCAAAAGATTGGGATCATTCCCTGCATATTTTCAGACCACAATGCTTTGAAACTAGAACTCAATCACAAGAGGAAAGTTGGAAAGAACTCAAATACATGGTGGCTAAAGAGCATCCTACTAAAGAATGAATGGGTCAACCAGGAAATTAAAGAAGAATTAAAAAATTCATGGAAACAAATGAAAATGAAAACACAACTGTTCAAAATCTTTGGGATGCAGTAAAGGCAGTCCCAAGAAGAATGTATATAGCAATACAAGCCTTTCTCAAGAAACAAGAAAGGTCTCAAATACACAACCTAACCCTACACCTAAAGGAGCTGGAGAAAGAACAGCAAATAAAGCCTAAACCCAGCAGGAGAAGAGAAATAATAAAGACCAGAGCAGAAATCAATGATATAGAAACCAATAGAACAGTAGAACAGATCAACAAAACTAGGAGTTGGTCCTTTGAAAGAATTAACAAGATTGATAAACCCCTGGCCAGACTCATCAAAAGGAAAGAGAAATGTCCCAAATCAATAAAATCATGACTGAAAGAGGAGAGATCACAACCAGCACCAAAGAAATACAAACAATTATAAGAACATATT
>NW_027846181.1:0-263 GCF_054177405.1 Leptonychotes weddellii
ATCATGGAACACTACATCAAAAACTAATGATGTAATGTGTGGTGATTAACATAACAATAAAAAATTAAAAAAAAAAAGAATCAATGCAGGCTTACTCTTGTCATTCCTCACTCATTCCTGGGATTCAGGGAAAGCATAGCAGCAGGTACCACTGGTACCCAGCTCAGAGATCCTCACCACTGTCTTACCAGCCCTGTGCATCATCCCCAGTCCCTGGATGCTTTGCTTCTAGGGTTTTGCCCCTGCGACCTTCACAGGCTTGC
>NW_027846182.1:0-263 GCF_054177405.1 Leptonychotes weddellii
GTCAGTCCTCCTCCCTGACATGGTGTCCGTCGTGGGTGCTGGGGTTTCTCTGACTCTCCGCCGCCAGACGCCCTCTTCCCCTGGAGTACCGGCCCGGTTCAGACCGACTCACAGAGAGCCCTGCACTTAATAAGAGAAGCTTTCTGTGGAAGTATTAGGGAAGCAAACTTTTCGGTGGGGAGCATATTATTGGCAGGGTGTCCGCTCCCCCATGTGGGACGGATGTCCGGGTATGAGCATAAGCTCACCCCCGACCACTGTCT
>NW_027846183.1:0-263 GCF_054177405.1 Leptonychotes weddellii
TTAGGTTTCTTTGGTGTGCTAAATTACATAGGAAACATTGTCAAATACGTGATGTCAAACCTGAGGTCGGATGAGTGTGTATATGTGAGTAATATAGGTATTCCGGGGATTGTTCAAAGTTCAGAGGCATGCCACAGAAATAATTACATTTCCTCATCGAAGAAACACTCACCACATCTTTACGCACGGGCATTAAAACACGTTTTTTTTTTAAGATTTTATTTATTTATTTGACAGAGAGACACAGTGAGAGAGGAAACACA
>NW_027846184.1:0-263 GCF_054177405.1 Leptonychotes weddellii
ACTGAGGGTTCTAGAGGGGAGGGGGGTGGGAGGATGGGTTGGCCTGGTGGTGGGTATTGAGGAGGGCACGTTCTGCATGGAGCACTGGGTGTTGTGCACGAACAATGAATCATGGAACACTTCATCTAGAACTAATGATGTAATGTATGGGGATTAATATAAGAATAAAAAAAAATAAAAAAATAAATAAAAATAAAAAAAACTAATGACATATTGGGATGCCTGGGTGGCTCAGTCAGTTAAGCATCTGCCTTCGGCTCAGG
>NW_027846185.1:0-263 GCF_054177405.1 Leptonychotes weddellii
AAAGTGGTCGCTTTTCTGATGAGAGAGTTGTTGCTCTTCTTTTCTTCAATCTCCTGTTGAGTTTGTAGGTGTTCAGAATGGTTCGATCCCTATCCAGCTGAATTCCTGAGAGGAGACGAAATCCAGGTCTCCTACTCCTCTGCCATCTTGCTCCGCCCCGCTTACATCATCAGTTTTTGATGTAGTGTTCCATGATTAATTTTTTGCATATAACCCCCAGTGGTCCATGCAGAGCATGCCCTCTTTAATACCCAACACCAGGC
>NW_027846186.1:0-263 GCF_054177405.1 Leptonychotes weddellii
GGACTCAGACTCGGGCTGGGACTGACACCACCAGCTCTCCTGGGTCTCCAGCTTGCTGAGTGCTGCTCTTGGGACCACTCAGCCTCTCTAGTCACGTGAGCCAATTCCTTCTATATTGGAAGATAGATGATAGATAGACAGGTGATAGATAGATACACAGATAAATACAGAGAGAGAAAGACAGAGATTCAATTTGGTAAATATAGATATTGATATCGATATCTGTTTCTCTGGAGAACTCAGACTAATACATCATCTAAAGG
>NW_027846187.1:0-263 GCF_054177405.1 Leptonychotes weddellii
ATAAACCCAGCCCCCAAGTTCTTGATTCCTTGCCCGTCTCATAAAATAACGACAGTATCGGCAATGTTGATGATGAGAAATAAAAATTGGGTAATTTCTGCCCTCTGACATTTGGGGAGCTAAGTGCGTGCCCCTGGAAGTCAGAGCTGGAACTAATTTAGGACTATTCTCTTTGGCTACACCTGCTGTTTCAAATCCCGAGGCCTGGGAGGCTTCCTTTGGCTCCTGTGTATAATCTAATTATGCAAACAGGACCAATCAGT
>NW_027846188.1:0-263 GCF_054177405.1 Leptonychotes weddellii
GGTAGGCCCATTTACATCCCTGTCTGCTTTATCTAGTGTCTCAGTTCTCCAGCCACTCCATTTAAGATGGATGACATTTGCTGTCTTCAGGAGACCTACAACAGGATTCAGATACATTTGATTGCTGTAATAAAATTGACTTTATATATGAAATAACAAACACATTCCAGGAGAGAGAAATTTATTTATTTATTTATTTTTTAAATTTTTAAATTTTTTTATTCTTATGTTAATCCCCATACATTACATCATTAGTTTTAGAT
>NW_027846189.1:0-263 GCF_054177405.1 Leptonychotes weddellii
TACAATTAAAAAAAAAAAAAAGATTTGGAAACTGTGAGGTTAACTATCCCAAACCACACAGCTCTTTTTTTTTTTTTTTCGGGGTATCTGCTTTATTCTCTTCTCAATAGGTGAGACTCCAAACCACACAGCTCTTATAAGGGGAAGCCAGGGTTTGAAACTATGTCTGACATGTACCAGATTACCATGTGGAGAAAAAAAATCAATAGATAATGATAAAACTGATCTTCAGACAAAGCAGAAACTGCAACTGAATTAACAGT
>NW_027846190.1:0-263 GCF_054177405.1 Leptonychotes weddellii
ACAGTGACCACTTGCAAAGGAGAGAGAGAGAGCCTTAGAAGGGGGAGATCCCTGGGACCTTGCAGGCAGCACCAGGCTTCCTGCAGCAGAAGGAAACTTTAAATCAAGGAAATGAGGCTCCACCCAGGGACAGGGCCCCACCACTCTACCCTGACTTGCTCTTGTGCCCAGAAAGGGACATGGCCTGGCCCTGTTTTGACCCCCCCGCCCCTTCCACTTCTGCCAGTGCTTGGATAAGTGAGATCACATCCTATTTCAGGGCA
>NW_027846191.1:0-2115 GCF_054177405.1 Leptonychotes weddellii
AATAAACCCCACTTAGTCATGGTATATAATAATTTTGATATTTTGCTGAATCCTATACCTTAACAAAGTTTTTTTGCATGTATATTCTTGAGTAGTATTGGTCTATAGTTTTCTTAGTACTGTCTTTCTTTGGTTTGGTTTTAGAGTAATGCTAACTTCGTAAAATTAATTGAAGTATACTCTCTGTTTTCTGGAAGAGATTTATAGAATTAGTGCTAATTCTTTTCCTTTCTCTTTAATTCTAGGAAAAAAAAAACAAAAAAAAAAACCACAGATGGACCAGAATAACCTCTTCTAGGAAGTCTTTAAATTATAAATTCAACTTCCTCTATCGATTCTTTTTAGGGTATGTATGCTGGTAATAAGTTCTTTTAGTTTCTTTTCATCTGAGAATGTTTTGATTTCCCCTTAATTGCTGAGAGCTATTTTCATTCGATGGAGGATTCTGGGCTGACAATTCATTCCTTTAAGCATTTGAAAAATGTTGTGCCACTTATTTCTGGATTCCGTGTTTTCTCATAAGAAATAAACTGTCCTGCAAATGTTTTTCTCCTACAAGTAGGTGTCATTTCTCTCATGCAGCTTTCCAGATTTCTTCTTTGCTCTACTCTTTCAGAAGATGCTTTTTTGGTTGGATTTCCTTGAGTCTAATTTTTAGACCACTTAGCTTCTTGAATATATAGGTTTATGTTTCTTTTTTTTAATTTTATTATGTTAATCACCATACATTACATCATTAATTTTTGATGTAGTGTTCCATGATTCATTGTTTGCCTATAATACCCAGTGCTCCCTTCAGTATGTGCTCTCTTTAATACCCATCACCGGGCTAACCCATTTCCCCACACCCTTCCCCTCTAGAACCCTCAGTTTGTTTCTCAGAGTCCATAGTGTCTCATGGTTCGTCTCCCCCTCTGATTTCCCCCCCTTCATTTTTCACTTCCTACTATCTTCTTCTTTTTCTTTTTTTTTAACATGTATTATTTGTTTCAGAGGTACAGGTCTGTGATTCAACAGTCTTGCACAATTCACAGCGCTTGCCATAGCACATACCCTTCCCAATGTCTATCACCCAGCCACCCTATCCCTCCCACCCCCACCACTCCAGCAACCCTCAGTTTGTTTCCTGAGATTAAGAGTTCCTCATATCAGTGAGGTCATATGATACATGTCTTTCTCTGATTGACTTACTTCGCTCAGCATAATACCCTCCGGTTCCATCCACTTCATTGCAAATGACAAGCTTTTATTCATTTTGATGGCTGCATAATATTCCATTGTATATATATACCACATCTTCTTTATCCATTCATCTGTCTATGGACATCTTGGCTCTTTCCATAGTTCGGCTATTGTGGACATTGCTGCTATAAACACCAGGGTACATGTACACCTGCAAGCACAGGGCAGCGGCGCCTGGGCAGGGAGGCCAAGCAGAAGGACAGGATCCTGCTCATCCCTACATTTGTATCTTTGGGGTAAATACCCAGTAGTGCAATTGCTGGGTCATAGGGTAGCTCTATTTTCAACTTTTGGAGGAACCTCCATACTGTTTTCCAGAGTGGCTGCACCAGCTTGCATTCCCACCAACAGTGTAGGAGGGTTCCCCTTTCTCTGCATCCCCGCCAACATGTGTCATTTCCAGACTTGTTAATTTTAGCCATTCTGACTGGTGTGAGGTGGTGTATCATTGAGGTTTGATTTGGATTTTCCTGATGCCGAGTGATGTTGAGCACTTTTTCATGTGTCTGTTGGCCATTTGGATGTCTCCTTTGGAGAAATGTCTGTTCATGTCTTCTGCCCATTTCTTGAATGGATCATTTGTTCTTTGGATGTTGAATTTGATAAGTTCTTTATAGATTTTGGATACTAGCCCTTTATCTGATATGTCCTTTGCAAATATCTTCTCCCATTCGGTCGGTTGTCTTTTGGTTTTGTTGACTGTGTCTTTTGCTGTGCAGAAGTTTTTTATCTTGATGAAGTCCCAATAGTTCATTTTTGCCCTTGCTTCCCTTGCCTTTGGCGATGTTTCTAGGAAGAAGTTGCTGCGGCTGAGGTCGAAGAGGTTGTTGCCTGTGTTCTCCTTTAGGAATTTGATGGACTCCTGTCTCACAT
>NW_027846192.1:0-263 GCF_054177405.1 Leptonychotes weddellii
GAGGCCAACTACAGCTGCTGTGGTTGTGTCAATGGCGGGGATGATCTTCCCTGCAGTCAGCTTGCTCTTATGCCGATCTGAAGGGGGAATGTTACGGTGTTCTGCTCAGAGGTTGGATGCAGCCACAATGAAATCCATATGAAAGTTGGTGCACAAGCTATTTATTTATTATTATTTTTTTTTAATATTTTATTTATTTATTTGCGAGAGAGAGAATGAGAGACAGAGAGCATGAGAGGGAGGAGGGTCAGAGGGTCAGAGGG
>NW_027846193.1:0-263 GCF_054177405.1 Leptonychotes weddellii
GAGTCCCGCGTCGGGCTCCCTGCTCAGCGGGGAGTCTGCTTCTCCCTCTGACCCTCCCCCCTCTCATGCTCTCTCTATCTCATTCTCTCTCTCAAATAAATAAATAAAAAATCTTTAAAAAAAAAAAAATAACTGTCAAATAAGGGGCTTCTGGGTGGCTCAGTCTGTTAAGCGTCTCACTCTTGATTTCAGCTCAGGTCATGATCTCAGGGTTGTGAGATCAAGCCCTGCATCGGGCTCCATGCTCAGTGGGGTGCCTGCTT
>NW_027846194.1:0-263 GCF_054177405.1 Leptonychotes weddellii
TGTATTAAAAATTAGCTAAAGTCGAGAACAAATATATAATATTATACATATGTTTACCTATAATATTCCAAGGTAGCATAATTACATCAAAAGTGTCTTGGTGTCAATAAAACTGAGAGAAAAGACCATTAAAAGCACTTGGATATATATGGAAAGATTATGATTATCAATATAAAATTAAATAACAATTTTGTCACTAATGAACATTTCTTAGAAGATCTGTAAAGCCTGTGAATATCATTGCCTGCCATTGGCCTAAACAG
>NW_027846195.1:0-263 GCF_054177405.1 Leptonychotes weddellii
CACATATATTAGTTGATCTCTGAATATCCTTTCTTTCATAAGCAACTAAAAAATCAAAGTATACGAAACAGCCATTTTTAGACATTGCACTGTAGGTAATATGGGACTATGATACCTGAGAAAAGGAAAACAAAGGTGGTGAACCTTATGATTGGCCCTAGATTACCACCTGGAGGCAGTTGCCAGGCTGCAGTGAAGGGAGGGAAAACAAAAATAAAGCCCAGGGTCTCACTACATTTAGTAACTAGAAGAGAGTTCAGGAT
>NW_027846196.1:0-263 GCF_054177405.1 Leptonychotes weddellii
AAGGAAGAAAACCGAGAGAGGACCAAAAGATGAGAAATAATCTTTATCACCTTTCTATATATCTTCTTTTTTTTAAATTTTATTATGTTAGTCACCATACAGTACATCATTAGTTTTTGATGTAGTTATCCATGATTCATTGTTTTCGTATAACACCCAGTGCTCCACGTAGTACGTGCCCTCCTTTTTTTTTTTTTTTAAAGATTTTATTTATTTATTTGACAGACAGCTAGAGCAGGAACACAAGCAGGGGGAGTGGGAGA
>NW_027846197.1:0-263 GCF_054177405.1 Leptonychotes weddellii
AAGGAAGAAAACCGAGAGAGGACCAAAAGATGAGAAATAATCATTATCACCTTTCTATATATCTTCTTTTTTTTTAATTTTATTATGTTAGTCACCATACAGTACATCATTAGTTTTTGATGTAGTTATCCATGATTCATTGTTTTCGTATAACACCCAGTGCTCCACGTAGTACGTGCCCTCCTTTTTTTTTTTTTTTAAAGATTTTATTTATTTATTTGACAGACAGCTAGAGCAGGAACACAAGCAGGGGGAGTGGGAGA
>NW_027846198.1:0-263 GCF_054177405.1 Leptonychotes weddellii
CCCTCCTCCCAAATCCCTGGGATGACGCGAGCCCACCCGGCCAATCCAGGACGGCTCCCATTGCAAGACCCTCAGTTCACCCCGTCTGGGAAGCCGCCTCGCCTGTAGGGCTGTATCCACCAGTTGTGGGGATGAGGACGTGGACATCTCCGGGGCCACGGAAGTTACCCACAAAGCCCTGTCCCCCCGAATGGGAGAAGGAGGAGGTATACTCTTCTAGGGAGCGTACACTTTTAATTTTTAGACCAGGTTGGCTCCGCATA
>NW_027846199.1:0-263 GCF_054177405.1 Leptonychotes weddellii
TCTCAAGCAGACTCTGCACGGAGCACGGAGCCCGACACGGGGCTCGATCCCACAACCCTGAGACCGTGACCTGAGCTGAAATCAAGAGCTGGACGGACGCTCAAGAGACTGAGCCTCCCAGGTGCCCCAAGCCTCTTGTTATAGGATGACACTTTCCATGGAATGCAACATAGTCAATAAACCAAATTAATTTTTTTTTTTAACATTTCTTTCTTTACAAGGTGAAAGAACAAATCCTTTGAGATTTTCTAGAGACCCACTTG
>NW_027846200.1:0-263 GCF_054177405.1 Leptonychotes weddellii
ATGTGCTCTCTCTCTCTCTCTCATTCTCTCTCTCAAATAAATAAATAAAATCTTTAAAAAAAAAAAAAATGGTAAAGATGGTGTGCATGCATTTTAGAGATTTTTGTGGACATTGAAGAATTTCTAAATATAGCTCTTAGACCAGGCAGCTTGAGTGGTACCTATTGTCATCCCATTGTGAGTCTGACGAAATGTAGAATGTCTGTTTTTATCTGGGATTTCTAAGTATGTGTTCAGTTTACTGGCCCAGTGTGGATTATTCT
>NW_027846201.1:0-263 GCF_054177405.1 Leptonychotes weddellii
TTGTGCTTTCTCATGGTTTCTCCTGCTCTCTCTCAAATAAATAAAATCTTTTTAAAAAATTTGTTTAAATAAATAAATGCTTTTAAGAAACATGAAAAGCTTGAGGTCATCTACTTTAAATTTTAAAGCAGAATGAGGTCTTTATTCCTAGACAATCAATTGAGGCCCTGCACTAGCCTAAATGGATAATGTACCACTATCATTAATAAGAGGAGTGTTAGGAACACAGGCTATAGAATCAGACTATCTGGTTTGAATCCCAC
>NW_027846202.1:0-2115 GCF_054177405.1 Leptonychotes weddellii
CCTTGGACAACAATGGCAAAGACCTATTGGTTTGTTTAACTTTACTCTTGTCCACACTGAGGAGTCCTGGTGAGTAGATGAGGCCCTGTTTCCTGATGGAGGGTTTGGCTGCATAATTGACACCTGGAGTTCTTGGATTTGCCACGAGGCATCTACCAGACACTAGAGATTTGCTACTTGTTTTCTCTAAATAGATTTAATTTTCACGGTTCTCATTGTACATGAAGATAACATGTTTTGTGCTTTGAGGGGGCAAGTTTCTTTGAAGAGGAAGTGGAGGTAAAATATACACCCCCACTTCCGGTTTTCCAGGTGTTCATGACTTCATTAGTCCCCTGGAGGGTGGAAGAGGGAGACATGGGACTTTAAGGAGCAGCTAGAGAGCGGAGGCCCTGAAGGAGGGGCCACCAAGGGAGGGGCATCTCATGGCAAGGAGGGGAGAGGTATGCTGGTAGACAAACTGTCTGGCCTGTCCTGCAGTAGGAATATCTTTTATTGAAATGGGGAACTAGGTGATGGGGATTAAGAGTATACTTATCAGGGGTGCCTGGGTGGCTCAGTTGGTTAAGTGTCTGATTCTTGATTTCAGCTCAGGTCATGATCTCAGGGTTGTGAGATCGAGCCCCAGGTTGGGCTCCGTGCTCAGTAGGGAGTCTGATGAAGATTCTCTCTCCCTCTGCCCCTCTCCTCTGCATACTCTCTCTACAAAAAATAAAATAAAAGTATACTTATCATGATGCACACCGAATAATGTATAGAACTGTTGAATCATTGTACACCTGAAACTCGTAACACTGCATGTTAATTATACTTGAATAAAAAATAGAACAAGGGGAAAAGATGTTCAATTATTTGCAAAGTCAAAAAAATGTGAATCTCCCCTTTTGCAATAGATGTGCTCCTGACAAGGAAGGGACTACAACAGTTTTTTAGCAGTTTATGATAACCAGGATGGGGCATATAATTATGAAGATGAGGGCTCTCTACTTCCCCTATCTGAAAGGTTGCTTTATTTTTTTATTTTTTTATTTTATTTATTTATTTATTTTTTAAAAAATTTTATTTATTTATTTGACAGAGAGAGACACAGCGAGAGAGGGAACACAAGCAGGGGGAGTGGGAGAGGGAGAAGCAGGCTTCCCACGGAGCGGGGAGCCCGATGTGGGGCTCGATCCCAGGACCCTGGGATCATGACCTGAGCCGAAGGCAGACGCTTAACGACTGAGCCACCCAGGTGCCCCTGCTTTTTTTTTTTTAAAGATTTTATTTATTTGCAAGAGAGAGAATGAGAGACAGCACGAGAGGGAAGAGGGTCAGAGGGAGAAGCAGACTCCCTGCTGAGCAGGGAGCCTGATGTGGGACTCGATCCCGAGACTCCAGGATCATGACCTGAGCCGAAGGCAGTCGCTTAACCAACTGAGCCACCCAGGTGCCCCTACTCAAGGACTCTTAATTGTGGTTGCAAACTCACATGTCCACCCAGACCAGATAGGACACATACACCTGTGAAGTGGCTAGGTGTAGGAGAACAGGCTGTAGGGGGGGCAACACATGACCCACCTGAAAGCATGTGAATTAAAAAAAAGTTCAGACCCTGCTGAGTCCAAGTAAAGCAGTTTTGAGGTCTGGACTCAGCACCCCAGCAGTTTGATGCCTGCCTCCCGTGTGTATACAATGACACCATGGTTTCCAAACCCCACAACTTAAATAGATATGCAGAGAGAAGATTTTTTTTTTAAGAGAGAGAGTGCATGTGAACACGTGGGGGGAGGGGCAGAGGGAGAGAATCTTCAAGCAGACTTCCTGCTGAGCATGGAGCCTGAGGTGGGGCTTGATCTCAAGACCCATGAGATCATGACCTGAGCCGAAACCAAAGTCCGATGTGCAACTGACTGAGCCACCCAGGTGCCCAGCATAGAGGAGATATTCTATAAACCCATGCATTGCAGGTGGCATGCAGATAACCACCTTAGGTTTATTTTGTAAATCAGATTATTACTTTCTGGGTGAAGACCTCAGAAAATCCCTGTAATTCTGTCCCTCTAAACAAGGTCTGTGGAAAGCACTAGTATTTATAGCAATGTGCTCACCACCTTTGGGCTTCCTACAGCTCCT
>NW_027846203.1:0-263 GCF_054177405.1 Leptonychotes weddellii
ACATAGACGGAAAAAATAGAGATAGAAATACCAGAATCCACTTGCATTGAAAAAGGCCTCAACATTACCCAAAGAATTCCTCTTCTAGATTTCTTCACTACTTCTCTGATATGACTACAAATCCTGTCATCACAAATAGACATCTGTAGACTTGAAAGGCATATAGAAAACTGGAATTTTTCCAAAAAATGAAACTACACTGATAAAATGCAAAAGCTCTGGTTTCAGATTTGCCTTTCAGAGTCCCTATGGGACTCAAGGAA
>NW_027846204.1:0-263 GCF_054177405.1 Leptonychotes weddellii
CGACCCTGCCTTGCTGACTCCGCCCCTGGGATCCCCGGGACCCTCTGCGACTTGTGCCCACTCCCGGGGGAAGGGGGGACACCCTGGCCGTCTGACATCCTTCCTGTTTGCAGACGGAGGCTCCTCTGCTGCTCCGGCCCTACCTGGCCGACATGACTCTGTCCGAAATCCACGCCGTCATGACCGGAGGCTGCATGCACCCATTGCTGGCAGCCTGCTGGGCGCCTACATCTCCTTTGGGGTATGTCGAGCTCTCCCCGTGC
>NW_027846205.1:0-263 GCF_054177405.1 Leptonychotes weddellii
TAGTGATTCTCAGAGTCTTGGTAGGCATCCGAACTGGTCCTTTCACTTTGAGATTCTTTTCCTTTACGCCTCTGATCAAGTCAGCACATACCTTTTCCAAAGATTTTACGTTGCGGCTGGTGAGAGTAATTCTGATTTGGTGAATCGCCACCTCCGGTTCCCCGGGTGTCTTCCCGGTGTCTTTAAAAAAGACATGGCTGCGGCGCGGCTTCCTGACCGACTTGTTCCTCGGTGAGAGCGAGCAGCGGTGAGTCAGGAGCAGG
>NW_027846206.1:0-263 GCF_054177405.1 Leptonychotes weddellii
ATGCCAAAAAATGTTTTAAAATGATGGTGATATGTCAAAAGAACACAAAAGCCAGCTTGAACCGCATGCAGAATGAAACTGGACCATTTCCTTACACTGTACACAAAAATAGACTCAAAATGGATGGGAGACCTAAATGTGAGACAGGAATCCATTCAAATCCTTGAGAACACAGGCAGCAACCTCTTCAACCTCAGCCGCAGCAACTTCTTGCTAGACACGTCTCCAAAGGCAAAGGAAACAAAGGCAAAAATGAACTATTG
>NW_027846207.1:0-263 GCF_054177405.1 Leptonychotes weddellii
GGACTCAGACTCGGGCTGGGACTGACACCACCAGCTCTCCTGGGTCTCCAGCTTGCTGAGTGCGGCTCTTGGGACCACTCAGCCTCTCTAGTCACGTGAGCCAATTCCTTCTATATTGGAAGATAGATGATAGATAGACAGGTGATAGATAGATACACAGATAAATACAGAGAGAGAAAGACAGAGATTCAATTTGGTAAATATAGATATTGATATCGATATCTGTTTCTCTGGAGAACTCAGACTAATACATCATCTAAAGG
>NW_027846208.1:0-263 GCF_054177405.1 Leptonychotes weddellii
GTCAATGACAAAAAAGGATGAGCTGTGAGATTCAGTCCAAGCCCCACATGGGGTGTATAGATTTCAAAATAAATACATACATACATACATACATAAACAAACTTTTAAAAAAATAAAAAGAATGATCACTCCCTGAAGCATGATCCAAAGAAGTTGAATTTTCCAAATTCTGTTAAATAGCCAGAAAGGAGAAAAAGCAATATGTACCCTCTGCTATTTACTACCATGTATTCATGCAAAGAAAATTTCTCATCAATGATGAA
>NW_027846209.1:0-263 GCF_054177405.1 Leptonychotes weddellii
TAAAGATGAGTTTTTAAAGTTAAGGGAACATACATGCTTCTTCATGGGTTGAGTCTAAGAGAACGTCCTCCTGCTCAGAGAAAGGCATTTTGAAGAACTGGGGATGTGGCCCAGCTCTCTAGGGGATTCTGATGTGTGCTCTCAGACTCTGTAGTTTTTGTGCTCTGTGATTTTTGTGCTTTGTGACTTACTTTGAAGAATGACTTTAGAAAGCTGTAACTTGTTACATTAAGGTTTCAAGTTATTTATTATTTTTAATGTCC
>NW_027846210.1:0-263 GCF_054177405.1 Leptonychotes weddellii
TGGATCTTGTTATCTCTGATTTTAGATCTTATTTTCATTTTTCTGATAATTACCCTCAATATTTTAATACATATTTTAAAAATTGATGTGTAATATTAATCTGTATCTACATTTTTTTCTATAAACAAGCAAAATATATTAGCATAGCTTTAATTATCTATACATCAACATTCCTGTCTCACACCTTGCAGGCATTGGGATTTTTAGATTCAGCTTGTGAATCATTTTATTAAACAGTGTTTATCAACCATTATTTAGACTTC
>NW_027846211.1:0-263 GCF_054177405.1 Leptonychotes weddellii
ACAAGTTAAAATTATAAAGAAGAAAATATGTACCAGGCACAGTGTTAAGAGCTTTTCCATATATTGTTTAGCAGTCTGTTCTAAACACACTACTCTTCGTAGACCCATGAAAACATTCCTACGATTACACCAGTGTCTCTCACCTTTTCTGGAACAGTTGACCTGACTTCCTGACCTTCTTGGTCACTTCCCCACCCTCGCTACTGAACTCAAGTGCCTCCCCCCATCTATAGGAATCCCTCCCTCTTTCAACCATTATGAGT
>NW_027846212.1:0-263 GCF_054177405.1 Leptonychotes weddellii
CCATTGTTTTCGTATAACACCCAGTGCTCCATGCAGTACGTGCCCTCCTTAATATCCATCACCAGGCTAACCAATCCCCCCTACCCCCTCCCCTCTAAAACCCTGTTTGTTTCTCAGAGTCCATAGTCTCTCATGGTTCATCTCTCCCTCCAATTCCCCCCCACACTTTTCCCTTCCTTCTCCTAATGTGCTCCATGCTCTTCCTTATGTTCCACAAATAAGTGAAACCATATAATTGACTTTCTCTGCTTGACTTACTTCAC
>NW_027846213.1:0-263 GCF_054177405.1 Leptonychotes weddellii
TTTTGTCTCAGTTGTCAGATGACCTTAAGACACCAATACTGATCCAGAATAACAGTGAAATGCATAAAGATTTCAGTGTGTGGTTACCTTTCTCCCTCTTCGGATGCCTAAGATTTGTGTCTCTAATTCCAAAGATTTAAGTAATCGAAATTCTGTGTCCAATATCAAGGGTCTATATCTCTTAATCTATAGATACAAATACATGATTTTCATACCTACTTACGTTTGTGAGTACTGTCATTAACCTTCTCCAAGCTGCTTAT
>NW_027846214.1:0-263 GCF_054177405.1 Leptonychotes weddellii
GGGCCCGAGTGCATGCGGATGCACTGCTGCCCAGTGCATCTCCTCTGTCCGTGCACGTGCTCTACTGTCCCATCACACTGCACAGGAAAAACACAAGTTAAAAGATCAAATTTTTAAGAATTTCAAGACAGCGGGCGCCTGGGTGGCTCAGTCGGTTAAGCGACTGCCTTCGGCTCAGGTCGTGATCCTGGAGTCCCGGGATCGAGTCCCGCATCGGGCTCCCTGCTCGGCGGGGAGTCTGCTTCTCCCTCTGACCCTCCCCC
>NW_027846215.1:0-263 GCF_054177405.1 Leptonychotes weddellii
CTGCTGAACTGCAGGCTTCAGTCCTTCCATTATCCAAGGGCACATAAATCAAAATCAAAATGTACATCAGAACCAAGAGTGCCAAGTCTTTTACATGCAAGATGGAATTAATCACTTGTAAAGATTGTTGTCTTTTATTTTTCAGGGACTGTAGCTAGTTTTACTGGTTTTGTGTTGCCAATTATATGTTGGTATTTCATATGACAGCATAATTTATATAATGTGAAAGATACATTTGGAGATATTCTGTATATTCTAGATGT
>NW_027846216.1:0-263 GCF_054177405.1 Leptonychotes weddellii
TTATGCAATGCCTTTTCAGGTGATGGGGCAATCCAAACAACTCAACTGAAGCTTTTAGTAGCTTCACCCCATTATCACTTCATAATGGTCTTTTTTTTTTCTAAGATTTTATTTTATTTATTTATTTTTTTAAAGATTTTATTTATTTATTTGACAGAGACAGAGATAGCGAGAGCAGGAACACAAGCAGTGGGAAGGGGAGAGGGAGAAGCAGGCTTCCCCCCGAGGAGGGAGCCCGATGTGGGACTCAATCCCAGGACCCT
>NW_027846217.1:0-263 GCF_054177405.1 Leptonychotes weddellii
CCAGTTAAATGGCTTGCATAATTAACTAAAAACTATTTTTGAAAAATAGGGATTGAAGAAATTGCTCACCTGTCAGCATGAACTGATAGGCGTTGTCAGAGATGGAGAAGATGTGGGGCGGGGCCTCCTGGCGCTTCTTGCCTCGGTAGGCGGCCACCACCTCGGGGTTGTACACCGGCAGCCACTTGTAGGGGTTCACGGTGACGCAGAAGAGGCCCGAGTAGGTCTGAGAAAACCAGAAGATGTGACATGTGGATCTTGTC
>NW_027846218.1:0-263 GCF_054177405.1 Leptonychotes weddellii
CCTTATCTTCTCCCACCTCCTTTGGCAGAGCCCCCGATCTACCAGACTGACTGCTGGCAGGCCTAGACCCAACACCAACAGCAGGAGAAATGGTCCTTCCTGGAATGAGAGCGCATGAAGGTAAATATCTGAATTTTCCTGACTCCTTCCAGCTTGTAGGTTAGTGAGAAATACCTGCAGGGTGCCTGGGTGGCTCAGTCGGTTAGGCGTCTGCCTTCGGCTCAGGTCATGATCCCAGGGTCCTGGGATCGAGTCCCGCATCG
>NW_027846219.1:0-263 GCF_054177405.1 Leptonychotes weddellii
GAGAGACTTAGCAGGGAAAGAGGAGTGGAAAACATCCTCATCTCGCTCTTATCAAGAACCCCTAACAGTCCAGAAACCTCAGGAGTCTTTTACACATGTGTTTTTAACCTGGTTGGGGTCATTTTCCAGTCCCTTCCATCTATTTGCCTCCCCAATTCCATTCTGTGACCATTCTCCCCTTAGTGAATTTCTCCTCCTCGTCTGAGTCCTTCCCAGTCTCCTTCCCTCCATTCCCATAAACCTCTGTGCATGTTCCTATTACA
>NW_027846220.1:0-263 GCF_054177405.1 Leptonychotes weddellii
CTGTAAGGTGACTGTTACTGTATATTGTCTGTGTTCCTTTCTGGTCTATGTTGCTTTTAGGCTATCTCTTTGCTTAGAGGACCCCTTTCAATATTTCTTGTAGGGTTGGTTTCATGTTTGCAAATTCCTTTAGTTGTTGTTTGTCCTGGAAGCTTTTTATTGCTCCTATTTTCAATGATAGCCTCACTGGATATAGTATTCATGGCTGCATATTTTCTCATTTAGTGCTCTGAATATATCATGCCAGTCCTTTTTGGCCTTCC
>NW_027846221.1:0-263 GCF_054177405.1 Leptonychotes weddellii
ACTCCCCTGAAGAGTGTATTAAAATGACCTGACCAAGTGTTGGGGGGTAAAGGACAGCACCCCATCCAGCAGCTACAAGGTGAAAACACAGTTCCCTCTAAGAACTGGTATTTCCTTTACTTTCAAAAGACAGATAAATAATTGTGACACGTCCACAAAACCATGCTGAAATCATAAAAATTTCATTACTTTTTTTTTTTTTAAAGATTTTATTTATTTATTTGAGACAGAGAGAATGAGAGAGAGAGAGCACATGAGAGGGG
>NW_027846222.1:0-263 GCF_054177405.1 Leptonychotes weddellii
GCTTAGTGGTCACATATTCTTTCAGTTTCTGCCGGTCGTGGAAGCTCTGCATCTCTCCATCCATTCTAAATGAAAGCCTTGCTGGATAAAGTATTCTTGGCTGCATGTTCTTCTCATTTAGTACCCTGAATATGTCTTGCCAGGCCTTTCTGGCTTGCCAGGTCTCTGTGGATAGGTCTGACGTTATTCTGATGTTCCTCCCTCTGTACGTAAGGAATCTCTTCCCCCTAACTGCCCTTAAGATGGTTTCCTTGGTTCTAAGA
>NW_027846223.1:0-13341 GCF_054177405.1 Leptonychotes weddellii
TTTTTTTTTTTTTTTATTTGAGACAGAGAGCATGAGAGGGAGGAGGGTCAGAGGGAGAAACAGACTCCCCGCCGAGCAGGGAGCCCGATGCGGGACTCGATCCCGGGACTCCAGGATCATGACCTGAGCCGAAGGCAGTCGCTTAACCAACTGAGCCACCCAGGCGCCCCTGGCCATATGATTTGTTGAGTAACACAAAGGACTGAATTTTCAAATCAAACTTAAATGGGTTAGACATCATACCCAAATTCAGGGTCTGCTAGTGATTTCAAGGATATAGATAATCAAGAGACTCAGATAAAGCAAAGAGACTTCTAAGACATGCTGAGCAGCCCCTGAGTTCTTTCCTTCCCACAGTGAATATTCACTCTTGGCCAAGAAAAGACAAAATCTCTAAGTGAGGTATGTAGGTTATTACCTTGGATATCAGATTTTTTTATTTATTTTATCTCATTCAACACTATTTTTTTCTGAATTATGCTATAATACATTTACGTTATACCCAGAATATCAGTAAATTATTGTATTAATAGGATCATAACAATTAACAGTCTAGGCTGGGAGTATTTTATTGGTCAAGTAGTGCTAATAGTTAAGCTACT
The DNA here is from genome assembly GCF_054177405.1 of Leptonychotes weddellii. Lineage (NCBI taxonomy): Eukaryota > Metazoa > Chordata > Mammalia > Carnivora > Phocidae > Leptonychotes > Leptonychotes weddellii. The sequence goes on from NW_027846223.1 coordinate 603, forward strand.
GTTACTTTAAAAGAGTCCCACATATTGAAGCTCTTGCGTCTGAATCTATAAAAATCCACTCCTTACTGTATATGCAAGAAATCATTATAATGTAAGCTATGCATGAAGAGTTAATAGAAATAACTCAGTATATAATAAAACTGCTACAGATTCCAATAACATAAAAGGAAGGCTCCTGAATTTTTAACCTTTTATTCTCACTACTGTAGAAATAACGCACAGTGAGTGTACAGCTGTTTTATTCCATACTGAAACTCTTTGGGTTTCCATGGGAAATGCTCTGGTATAACTATACAGGTTGTAAGAAGATCTTTATAATTTTTTAGATGAAATCTTGAATCTACACAACCACTCACATAAAAGGAACAGACCTTGACATGTGTATATATTACAGATATAATTTGGTCATTCATTAAATTCTACTTTACCTCCTAAGACAAGTTCATACCAACATTCCAAGTACACAACTATGTGTAGGAAATAATCGCAAAATGGAAAGAAAGTTTTTCCTCTTATGATTGTTTGACTTAATCGTAGTGACAGAAAACATCAAAATAATATCAGCTAGAAATAAATGCTTACTTTCCTCATGCATAAATGCAGGCAGAATATTGTTGGCGTGTGTACTCAACAATTATCAATAGGAGAGATGTGGAGGCTTTTCACACCATTTTTGTCCATGTAAATAAACCTTTTGTTTTAATAAATAAAGCATATTCATGGCTTAGATTTTAAATCATATTTACAGATGAGGAACACTTCTAGGTCCAAACAGGTGAACTTCACAGCTACTACTGCTGGCAGGAATGTGCCCCTCCCCATGCATTTTAAGCCTAAAGGGCAGAGGCTTAATGTCAGAGAACATCACCCTCTAGATTGAAGAACTGAAACCAGAGAAAGAGACTTGGTGAAGTTCATGTAACCATCATCTGATACCTTCACCTTTGTGCTACAGAAGCAAATGAAAGCTATGCTACTTTTAGATAAACTAGAAGGAATTATCCTGATCATATTAAATGAAACTTTCTTTCATTAACAATTAGGCCAAGGGCATTAGCTACAGAAGGGTATCCATGGATAAGTACGGAATATTAGAACAGTGAAGAGGAAGCCACACAGATATCCTGTCTCTTCAAATATCAGAAGCTTCTACATCATAGCAGTAGAGCAGTGGATAAAGTCCACCTCTCCCAGAGGCTTAGTCCAAAAACTTCCTGTCGGCATTTGTACCAAATAAGGCTCCCTGCACTTCTGGCAGCATCTGCTGGGCTATGAGATCTAGCCAGCTTTCCAGAGTATTGGAAACTTGTATTTTATGATCTCCATTATGGATCTCAACTCCACCACTACCTCCTCAGGCAGGTAGTCCTCCTGATTAATTTGGACATCAATATCTTTCTTGGTGGCAATTTTATACATAGAAATTGCTTTTGGTACTGCAGCCTTTACCAGAGGGAAACCTTGTGTCCTGAAAGGTACACACATTCGGGGCTCTGACAGTTGGTACAAACCCTGGAGGACCAGTCCATCCAGCAGCACTGGGTACCTGGCTATGTCTTTTATCACTTTGCTGAGCCGCTGTTTCACTCCATTTAGTAGGTCTGTAATAAGGTCACCTCTCACTCTGAGGACTTTGGGCTTTGCTTGATTCATCAAATTGGATGTCTGAATTTTTTTCTGCTGTTCCATCTGCTTTCATTTCTTCTCATAGTATTCCATAATCTTTTGGTCTTTGGGTCTGCCCAAGACGACCTTTCTCAATCTTGAACTCTTCCTCTGCCTTCACATCTATTCCTTTGGCTTTCTCGTTGGCTTCTTGCTCATATAAAAGCCATCATATGCTTCATCTGCTTTTGCATATCAGCATCACTGAGGGTCTGGTGAAGGCGACGCTAGGCTGGTGGGCAACTGACTCCAGTTTAGGTTTGAAAGGGGTGGTGGAAGGAAGGCGAAAGGAAAATCCAGTGCAGGTTTTGGCTTCCTTTGCTTTATAACTCCGGCTTCTGGTTCTTCTCAGACAATTTTTGCATCACGGTTTCCATCTCATAGTCCAAGATTGATATTCCAGCTCAAACTATCACATCTGCATGTCAGCCAGAAGGAAGGAGAAAAAATACTGGGAGGGGACATTTCTCCTTTCTTTAAGTACATCTTCTGTTAAACACACCTTTTCCTCCACATGGATGCCACTGCTCAGAGCAGTCAAAATCGCAAATCTAGCTGCAAAGGAGGCCTGGAAATACAAGTCCTATGTTGCACAATTGTACACACAGGAATCACTGGGAAGATCAATTGCTGAAGCAAAAGGAAAGAATATGTAAAGAGGAAAATTATCTGCCTTAGGAGCTTATTTGACTATGAGATTTTGGATCATCTTCTTATCTGGATAACTTCACCAGAAAAATTCATTAAAAATATTTTGAACATTAAAAAGAGACCCTTGTATTACCTGATAAAAGCAGTACTAAAATTCCTTTGTATATTTCCAAACTGTTGAATAGGTAAACTACTTTTCCCCTTATTTTGCTGACATTTCCTAATAACCTGATACATACAGAATAAAGATTCTGAAGATCACTTTAGACGGCTTTTTGAATCAAAGGGGATGAGTTTTTCAGGAATTCTAAGCATCTAACAGCATTAGAGAAGGGAGTTAATATCTTTGTCTTATTCAACAACATACACATTGATTCTTAACATTGTGCAATACAAACAAATAAAAAAGACAAGACTAGCCCATTTTGAATAGATTATTTTTTTTCTTAATCTAAACAAATTAAATGGAACACCTCACTTATTATTGACTGCTTATAAATAATTACATTCTTCTCATTTAGGTACATACTTTCAGGTACTTAATTTTATAGCTTGAATGAATCTGTTTTTATTTATACGAAATTTATTTCATTTTTATTTTAATTTTAAATGTAGTAACAGTGTTTTATATTTTTTACAAATTCTTTTATTTAGTAAATTAATTTCATGGTCCATATAGAAATATATTAAGCACAGGTGGTAGTTGGAGATGGCAAAAATGTGAATGTGGTAAATAAATGACAGTTAAACAACATGGAGAAAAATGTACTTATTATATCCTTCAAGCTATCTTTCATATATAATATTTAGACCAGTTAAACTTTTGGTGGTTATGATATGCAGTAAGTTTGATTTTTTTTTTTTTTTAGTTTTAGATATTTTTGAAGCACACTTTCTCAATGTTCCATGTTTAAGGCAGAAACATGCATTAACAGCCAATGAACTGTGAAGAAATTTATACATAAAAATAAAGTACCTAATATCTATAGACTTTATCCACCTTCACAGAGTTGATACAGAAAGTGTCAGAGCACCAGTATTAATAACAAATAATGAATCATGACTCATGATTTATTATATATAATAAATATATAAATAATAAATATAATAAAATATTCATTTATGATCTAACTTTTAGCAAAATAGCTTCTTTGATTCACTAGAAAATATACTGCTTGCAAGAGGTATGCCTCTGGTTATTACGTGTATTTTTGATGGTATAAGTCCTGTATTGGCCATCATTTCCACAACTAATTTGTAATGAATGTATCTTACTAACATTTCTGTGTCTATTGATAAAATCAATAGTAACCAAGAAAATTTCTGCTTTACTTACCGTACACTCAATAATAAAAATGTTTTTACAGTTATTAATATTCATAAAAAATTCACAACTTAATGATATATCAGCACAAAACACTTATACATTCCCACATCAGCCTACATTTCTCAAACTGTTTTTGTTTTGTTTTTTGACTGGTACACTTTAGTATATTACAGTTCTGGTGACAAAGTGATAAAGGGATCCAAACCACAACATGTTAGGAATAACTAAAATACTGTCATTACTAAAGAACAATAATAACTCCTGGTGTCTATGAAAGCATCTTCAGTTGCCTAATCATTAAGCTTGCCTGTCTTACACTGTGTCAGAGTTTAGTTTAAAATCTTTATTTCACTGACCAAACTCTTGCCTATGTTCATGGAGCAGAGTTCTCACATGTTCTAATAAAGACATTTTCAAGTGTCTGGCTTCACGGTGCGCTATGTCTCATCTCTCACTTTTCAGCTCATCAAACATTGTCATAACAGAATATATACTCAATTATAGCAACAGCGAACCTCACATATTTATCAAAGTGGGGCACACTGTGAAAACTTGGCAGGACATCAAAGGGCCATGGAAAAGTTTGAGAACCACTGGATCCAAAACAAAATAAAACAAAACAAAAAAAACCAACCACAATTTGCTTCAATTGTGAATGGTCTATCATCTCATCTATGTTCTTTTGACTAAATATGTGTTAGTATTCTACATACATATCTCTTTTCCAATATGAATGTGTTTTTTATCATTCTTAGCTTTTTTTACTTGAGTGCCATCTATCTTCATATTTAAGAAGTAAACCTGTTAGTATGTTTACAGATATTTTAACATTTGATAAAATGTGTGGCATACCCAGTATGATACTCATACGTGTAGGAGATACTGTCAGAGTTTTGACTACATACTCTGGATGCTACCATTTCAATATTTTCCTGAGGGCTTCCAAATCCCATCATCTGCATCTCTATTCCTGAGGGTTATTTTTTTCCCTGAAAATACCGAAAACTATTCCTTCCAAGTGTACAACAGGCCAGAAGTCCTGCGGAGTTAACATCCCCTGGAAATAGCTCTCACCAGAGATTGATGGGAATTGTGTATAAATGACTCAGTGCCCTTCTTCTTTTGTTGAGATAATTTTGAGGCCCAGAGTCTTCCTGTAGTAATGAACTCCAGCTAACTATCTGGATGGATAGCTGGCCTAGTCACACTCCCAATACTGGCTGCCATCTTTTCCCTGGTCCCCCTCCTCCCTCTTCCAGCAACTCTCAAAAATGGCCACTTGCACTTGTAATTTTTACTCAAATGTTTCCTCCTTAGTTTGGGGAAACAAATTAAGGCAATATGATAAATATATTTCTGAATTGTCCTTTTTGCAACTGTCCTTTCGTCTTCTCTTCTTTTGTCTTAATATAATATCTTAAAATCACTTGTATAAACATTTAGTTATTACTTTTTTTTAAAGATTTACTTATTTATTTTAGAGATGCAGGAAGGGCCAGAGGGAGGGAGGAAGAGAGAGAGAGAATTCCAAGCGGACTCCCTGCTAAGCAGGGAGACCGATGTAGGGCTCAATCTCCTGACCCCAAGATCATGACCTGAGCTGAAACCAAGAGTCAGATGCTGAGTGTGCTACCCAGGCAACCCAACAGTAACCACTTTCTTGATCATTTTGGTTTGACTCACACTACCACCAGTTTTCTTCCTAAAACACAGGGTTGGACTCGACTCAAGCCTGCTCCTAAGTTTTCATTGCCTATTCTATAATGGCCTAATGGGCAAAATCTTCCAAAATCTTACTGAGCTGTATTCCTTTAATCTTACCTTCTACCTTATCACCCAGCTTTACTCCTGCCAGACCAGAGAAATGGCCACCTCCAAAGCAAGTTCCCATGCTCTCTTGATCTTCAGTGCTTCTGCTCATGCTGCTTTCTCTGCCTAGAGTGGTCTTGTTCAACACAGTAGCCATTAATCTAAATTAATAAAAATTAAATATATTTAAAAATTCAATTCAAACATTTCAAGTTCTCAGCTAAGAATTATGTGGCTACCATAATAGACAGTACAGATATAAAATATTTCTATCATCACAAAGTTTTATTGGACAGAGCTGGTCTGAAGCATTCTTTTATATCTAGTTTTTAAAATACTATTTCTTTTTCTTTTAAGTTCTATCTTTAAGCTAACTTTCTGGGGTGCCTGGGTGGCTCAGTCCGTTAAGCGTCCAACTCTTAATTTCGGCTCAGGTCATGATCTCAGGGTCATGGCATCAAGCCCTGTGTCAGGCTCCGTGCTCAGTAGAGGTCTGCTTGAGATTCTCTCTCTCCCTCTGCCCCTCTGCCTGCTCACGCTCTCGCTCTCTCTCAAATCATAAGTCTTAAAAAAAAAAAAAGTTTTCTGTGAAAATTCTCCCAAAGTAGAACTAATTTTGTCACATGTCTCTATTCATTCACTGATTTAACTTTATTTCAATCACATGACAGATACTGTATATTTTATTTATGAATATTGGTGCATATAAATCATTTATGCATGGGTAGATTTCTTAAAGACAAAATAAGTGCACTCATTTTTGTATTTTTTAAGACACTTAGCAAAGTGTTTTACTTATCAACAAATATTCATTTAATTCTTATGAACTAGTTTAACTGAACTAAACACCCCTCTAGATATTATTCCTGTAAGCTTCTTTTGAACCACTTCTTTCCTAATGCTGTATTTTGCTGTCATTACTTAGAATCTACAGTCTTTACTAAATTTTGAGAGCTTATGGAAATTATTTTGAATCTTAATTGTATCATCTAGTCTAAATTAATAATGGCATTTCTATATTACATATAAATTTGATACATGGTTTATTTCTCAGAGTACTAATATTTTCATTTCTTCTTTGACATCAAAAACACTGATGGGAGCTTCCAATTCCTTTTTATAATTATAAGAATCCAGAGAAGAGAAACCATGTCCATATCATTAAATGTGCCTATTTCCTTGTATAGAATTTTGCTTAATGTCTGCTTTATTTTGATGCTTGTTGTCACTTCCAGGCCAATTTGTAGAGATAATTCATGCACACAAGTAGAGCTGGAGTGCTTAAAATGTTCTTCAACATAGGAACTGGGTCCTTGTTATATTCCATTTATTTAATTAAACATTAATAGATGTTTTGAATAGAGTTTGCCAAAAATAACCTTAGAGACCTCCACTGGAACTTTCAATCTTCCTAAATTTGATTCACAGACACTCTTTACATATTGCTGTTTAACCTGTTGTATACGCAAATAGTACTATCATCTTTCTCAGTCTCTGATCTTTTCCATGTAGGCCATATGAAAGATTGAAACCAAGGAGATTTTCATTTTTATAGGGATAGTATAGACTCTCTAAATGATCACTAAATTCTTTCAAAATCCTAGGAAATTGTGGCAGAATCTAAGCTTAAAGGACCCCAGAGAATCCTCTAAAAAGCACGTATTTAATAATACAGGCTACACATTTTTAATGCATTTTTTTCACATTTTTAATGCATTTTTGCTTTGAAGTATCAATTGATAGATTCACTGTCTTTGCAAAAAGTGCCTAGGACTAGAGTAAAATCTATCATGAACTCTCTTTTCAAAAGTAAATGCTTTTGGAATGACATCATCCTAATTTTCTCAATTAGGATAACATTTGAAAATAGATCATCTCCAAACACTGACTCTTAACTATTACATGTCTCAAATCCAAAACAAAAGTAGGTTAAAAATTAAAGTTCAAGAAGTAATATCTAATAATGAGTGATCTAATCTAAAAAATCATGATTCCATACATTTTGTTATTTGTGTCCAGTAACTTTAAATTTTTAACTTTTAAAATAGAAAGCATAATCTTAGTTTCTTTAAGCTTTAATTAAGGATGTAATATTAAAAAATGTCTAACACCTGCTTTATAATAAGTAGACTATTATTTCAAATGCCAGATGGACCAATTAAGATATTCTTTTAGATGATGCAAAATCTTGTGATGTAAGTAGTTTTTTTCAAATCCAAATTTAAATATGCACTATAAGAATGTAATACTATCTAAGTATATGTTAATGAAATACTTTCATTTTTACCCTGGAGACAGAGCAAAGCACTGTCATTTTTTTTTCTCTTCTCCAGCATCCCCTCTTCAGTCTTGTCTTCTGATTCCACTGTTTGAACATCTATGCTTTTGTTTCCCCATGACCACTGCTGCTGGAAGCAGCTCATATTTTACAGAGAGTTGAGCTCCCCAGAACAAAGGGAGAATTACAAGCTTTTAACCTGCAAGTACATGGAAATTAAAATAGGTAAAAGATAAAAGGTATAGAGAAATATAGACTGAATTTGTATATAAAAATACTTTGCAAAGTCTATATCCTCAGCTGGCTCCTATATTTACACAAATCATTTTAACACAGTTTATTCCATTAACACAATAGGAACCCCACTGGTAGCTTCTACCCAAATCAACCATCCAGCACACATTTCCAACACTCTTAAGCCACAAGTCTCATGAAGAGTTCTCTGAAAATATGTTTATAGTTCCTAACACCTTTCTTACACCCACAACTGTCAGTAGCTGATTTTGTATAAACTGACTGGGTTCTCTATGTCTGATCAGAGAATAATTTCACAACTTCACTCCCATCAGGCAGAGAGTGGTTTTTATCTTCTGTTGTCTTTCAATGCTTTGTTTATACTGAGCTGATAGCATTTAACACCTTGCTTTTACTTTTCCTATTTCACAACATTCTTCCCCAATAATCTCCGAGGTCCTTTGGAGCCAAGGCCGGGTATCATTCATCTTTATATCTCTGATGGCTAGAACAGCAAAGTTTTCTGTGCACTTGGCTGTGGATTATGGTCTATGTGGTTCTTAGTCTCATCAGTATGTATGGCTCAATCTTTTCACACTGACAAATACAATCACCACATCACTGGAGGCAACCTGAAGATAGGGCAACTAGAGTTTCTATCTAAAACCACAGTTGGGAGAAACTCCCCTGCTGGTCAGCAGTAACTTAGGCCAAGTATTGGTTGATTCACATTCAAACAAAGCCTTTCAGCATTTGTGTGCCACAGAAGCAGTCTGCCAGGTGAAATTTCACCATTTCAACAGAGCACCATTTAGACCCCCTGTTCTTTGTCTTCCTTCCACATAAGACTTTTCACTGAGGTCCCTTAAACAGACTGTCTGTATGAGGTTAGACTTCTATCCATCTATCTATATATACAATACAACCTACGATCATAACCTCATGGCTATAAAAATAAGGTTTGAAGACCCATAAGAATCTAACTCCATCTTAAAAGCACCGTGTCTGCTATAAAGTCCTTTGAAGACTGGAGAGTTTATGGGGATACCTGGGTGGCTCAGTTGGTTAAGCACCCAACTCTTGATTTCAGCTCAGGTCATGATCTCAGGGTCCTGGGATCAAGCCCTCCCATTGGGCTCTGCAGCTCTGCACTCAGTGAGGAGTCAGCTTAATGATTTTCTCCTTTTCTCTCTGCCTCTCTTACCTCTACACTCTCTCTCTCTCTCAAATAAATAAATAATCTTTAAAAAGAATAAGGACTGGAGAAATTGGAAGACTACAGCTTAACAATTATTCATCCATAGCCTTTGTGACATTGGGAACACAATAGCTGAATTTTATATCTAATAGTGTAGTGCTGCAGCCAAGAAGGATGCTTACTGACATTCTACTGAGTCACAGAAGCCAATATTCTGCCAATGACAAGGGAATAAAGGAGGAGATCAGTTTGTAACCTAGATCTTCATCAGGAAGCTAGCTTTCTCCGCAAAAGACTCAAGACAGATTGGAGAATGCAGAATGCAGACCATAACACAGAACTCTAAGATGAGAAAAAACAAGAAATTTTAGGTTTTCCTAAATATAGACAAAAATCATCCAAGTAGTACTGAACCAAGCAGAAGTCCAGAATTTTGCTATTAACTGAAAGTGAGAAAGCACTATATGCCAAAGCTTGATAAAGTTTTAGAACTCAGAATGAACAAATGCATAAAAAAGAATTGTCTGCAAAATTGAAATTCTTGTTTGGGCGTGTGCATATGTGTGTGTGTGAGAGGGTGAAAATGACAGAATATTATATTGTGTGCATCCCCACAGAAACAGAAGAGAAATGTGAATCAGATCATAATAAAGCCTAGTTCTTTAAAACATTTCAAGAGTTCATTAGTGTGGAGGCATTAGAAGTTTATATATTTTTCCCACTACATATCATTTAGGAGCCATATATATATAATATATGCACATTATATTAACATTATATATTATACTATTTTACAATATTTATTATTACATATTAAATATATTATAAATAATTATATATAATATATATTTCATATATATATAAAATTTCATTCTTTTTATCAAAATTTTATTTTGTTCTTGACTTATAACCCTCAATTAAAGAAGCCTTCCAAGCATTTTTATAGAAAATTTTCTGTATTGGGTAGATCTTTTCTGAGTAATGTAGCAGACAAAAGTAGACAAAACTGGATGCAGCACTCATTTGAGAATTTTATTTAATAGAACATATTTATTGAAACTACATTATAGGCTGTGCCATGGAGTGGGAAGCCTTAAAATATGTAGCACTTTATTTTTTATTTTTATTTTTTATGATTTTATTTATTTGACAGAGAGAGCATAAGCAGAGGGGAAGAGAGGGAGAAGCAGACTCCCTGCTGAGCAAGGAGCCCGACGCAGGGCTCGATCCCAGGACCCTGGGATCATGACCTGAGCTGAAGGCAGCCGCTTAACTGAGCCACCCAGGCGTCCCAGCACTTTAGTTTTTATAGGCGTCAGGGACACACCTAGAAGAATGACATTCAAAGCATATTATCTTTATTCATGGGTGACTTGATAGGATTCACTCCAGCAGATCCACTCAATCCCCTGAAAACTTTTGTTGAAACATAACCTGATAAGTAAATGAAGCTCAATTTCCCAATGAAGGGAATGTACTTATATACTTCAATGTTATATATATATTGGGCTACGTGATATGTGAGGTTATTTCCAATTCTAAATTTTTGTAGTATATGCACATTATAGGTATGTGTATATATGTAGGAATTTCAAAATTACTCTGGAGACAGAAATTCAAGCAATGATGGTGATCGTCTTTCAGAGATGGTCAAAGAAGCCACTCTCTGAAGAGCCGTGCTGCCAACAAGAATCCTCAGTCTCACATTTAAGTCAGTTTTCTTTATAGCTAGAATCAATGCAGGAAAAACAATCACCTTACTTATTTTCAAACACACATGAAGGAATTCAGGAACTTTTCCTCTTGCTAGATATAAAACACAACTAAGCTTCCTGCTGTAGAATTATTTTCTGTAAGATTAAGGTTTACATTGATGGAAATTTAAGAAAATTTTTCTCTTCTATGTTCTCGCATTATCTTAAAGAGCCATTCAATGAATCATTTTTCTTTCAAATTTATCAACTCTACTGTCTAATGGGCTATAGTTCCCATTTTTATGCATTTTTAGAGCATCTGTTCATTAATAGGGATATAACGAGCATCAGCTGTATGCAAGGCTCTATCCTAATGAGCACAAGAGCTATATACAGTGCTTTCCTCAAAGAGCTTAAAACTAATTTATGAGGTTAAATTATATGTTAAGCATAAATAAACAATGTAATAAGTGCAGTGTATGTATTACCAATGCATTAATACATATATGACATTAAGATCACACACAAAATATTTTCAGCATGATTAGACACTAATGCAATAGTATGCCAGATTATGCACATTTCACCATGAAGCAAAATGTTTAGGGAAAGCTTAACAATAACAATATGGAAATGAGATTGTGCCTTAAAAGTGAATAAACTTCGGGGCACCGGGGTGGCTCAGTCGGTTAAGTGTCCAACTCTTGGTTTTGGCTCAGGTCATGATCTCATGGGTCCTGAGATCAAGCCCCACTTCAGCTGTGCTCTGAGTGAGGAGCGGGCTTGAAGAGTCTCTCCCTCTGCCCCTCCCCCCCACTTGCATGGTCTCTCTCTCTCTCTCTCTCTCTCTCAAATAAATAAATCTTTTAAAAAAGTGAATAAACTTCAAACACATTCAGAACTTCGGTAAATCTGGAAAATAGCATAAGAAATGGGTTAAAATATAGTGTGTTCAAGACATTTTGAAGATAAGAATAGCCTAGACTTGCCAGGAAAAAGGAAAGAATTGAAAGACCCACTTGAAAGGCAGGTTAAACTCAGATTCTAGAGAACTTTGTGCTCCCAGCTAAGGAAGTTTTGGCTGCATTATTTCATATGAAATGAGAAACCATAGCAAGTTTTTTTTCCCAAAAGAAATTATGCTGGAGAAAATTTTATGATCAGTCATACAAGAATTAGCATTAGGGAAAGGGAACCTAGAGATTTAAAAAAGACAAAAAACAAAACAAAACAAAACAAAAACTAGCTCGGGACTATTTCAAACTCTGTACCTGAAATGATTAGAGTCTGACCTGTGTGTCACCTCTATGAGGAAGAAACACAAAGGAAGGAAGGAATGCTTTCAATGTATGTTTTTTAAAGAACTGTCAGATCTTGGTAAAGGATTTGGAATGGAGGCAGAAAAACAGAGTAATTCAGGTTTTCATCCTGGGTGACTGAAAAGTGTTTGTATCATTAATTGAGAAAAGGATGTTTGTTTTGAGAGGTAAGGAAATCTGCCTTACAAAAGCTAAGTTTGGGATCATAATGGATTATCCAAAGGAATGTGATTATGAAAAAAAAGATGAAGATACAGAACTGGAATTAGAACCATAGATATACATGGATAATGATGCTTGAATAAAAAGAAAGGGGATTTACTACTGAGAAATCATCTGTGATGATCAACATGGCCCACTCCATGGAGGGGTGAAAGGCAAAACAGATTTGGGGCAACAAGAAAAGGAGGCAGTGGAGATCACTTATATTTAAACAACTATACAATTAAGAGAAGAAATAATAGATAATACAAGTAAGCAGAGGTAAGTTTTATTTTTTAAAAATTCACTATATTCAGCCAAATTGTTATTCATGACTTAAGACAAACAAAAATCTCATATATG
>NW_027846224.1:0-2114 GCF_054177405.1 Leptonychotes weddellii
ATTCCATTGTATAAATGGACCACATCTTCTTTATCCATTCATCTGTTAAAGGGCATCTCGGCTCTTTCCACAGTTTGGCTATCGCGGACATTGCTGCTATGAACATTGGGGTGCATATGGCCCTTCTTTTCACTACATCTGTGTCTTTGGGGTAAATACCCAGGAGTGCAATTGCTGAGTCATAGGGTAGCTCTATTTTTAATTTTTTGAGGAACTTCCACACTGTTTTCCAAAGTGGCTGTACCAACTTGCATTCCCACCAACAGTGTAAGAGGGTTCCCCTTTCTCCACAACCTCTCCAACATTTGTTGTTTCTTTCCCTGTCCATTTTTGCCATTCTAACTGGTGTAAGGTAGTATCTCAATGTGGTTTTCATTTGCATTTCCCTGATGGCTAATGATGATGAACATTTTTTCATGTGTCTATTAGCCATTTGTATGTCTTCTTCAGAGAAGTGTCTTTTCATGTCTTCTGCCCACTTTTTGACTTGATTATTTGTTTTTTGGGTGTTGAGTTTGAGAAGTTCTTTATAGATCGTGGCTACCAGCCCTTTATCTGTAGTGTCATTTGCAAATATCTTCTCCCATTCTGTGGGTTGTCTCTTTGTTTTGTTCACTGTTTCCTTTGCTGTGCAGAAGATTTTATCTTGATGAAGTCCCAAAAGTTCAGTTTTGCTTTTGTTTCACTAGCTTTTGGTGATGTATCTTGAAAGAAATTGCTGTGGGCGATGTCAAAGAGGTTACTGCCTATGTTCTCCTCTAGGATTTGGATGGATTCCTGTCTCACATTGAGGTCTTTCATCCATTTTGAGTTTATCTTTGTGTATGGCATTAGAGAATGGCCGAGTTTCATTCCTCTGCATGTGGCTGTCCAATTTTCCCAGCGCCATTTTTTGAAGAGACCATCTGCTTTGTCAAAGATTATTTGACCATAGAGTTGAGGGTCCATATCTGGGTTCTCTATTCTGTTCCATTGGTCTATATGTCTGTCTTTATGCCAGTACCATGCTGTCTTGGTAATCACAGCTTTGTAATACAGCTTGAAATCGGGCAACGCAATGCCCCCAGCTTTGTTTTTCTTTTTCAACATTTCCTTGGTGATTCGGGGTCTTTTCTGATTCCATACAAATTTTAGGATTGTTTGTTCCAGCACTTTGAAAAATGTCATTGGAATTTTGATCGGGATGGCACTGAAGGTATAGATTGCTCTGGGTAGCATAGATATCTTAACAATGTTTATTCTTCCGATCCATGAGCATGGAATGTTTTTCCATCTTATTGTGCCTTCTTCAATTTCTTTCATGAGTGTTCTATAGTTCCTAGAGTATAGATCCTTTACCTCTTTGGTTAGGTTTATTCCGAGGTATCTTATGGTTTTTGGTGCTATTGTAAATGGAATTGTTTCTCTAATTTCTCTTTCTACAGTTACATTGTTAGTGTATAAGAAAGCAACTGATTGGGCGCCTGGGTGGCTCAGTTGGTTAAGTGACTGCCTTCGGCTCAGGTCATGATCCCGGAGTCCTGGGATCAAGTCCCACATCGGGCTCCCGGCTCGGCGGAGAGCCTGCTTCTCCCTCTGACCCTATCCCCTCTCATGCTGTTTCTCTCTCTCTCTCAAGTAAATAAATAAATAAAATCTTAAAAAAAAAAAAAAAGAAAGCAACTGATTTCTGTGCAATGATTTTGTATTCTGCCACATAAGTGAATTGCTGTATGACACATAGTAATTTGGGAGGGGAGTCTTTTGGGTTTTCCACGTAAAGTATCATGTCGTCTGCAAAAAGAGAGAGTTTGACTTCTTCTTTGAATACCTTTTATTTCTTTTTGTTGTCTGATTGCTGTTGCTAGGACTTCTAGTACTATGTTGAACAATAGTGGCGAGAGTGGGCATCCTTGACGTGTTCCTGATCTTAAGGGAAAGGCTCTCAGCTTTTCCCCATTGAGGATGATATTTGCTGTGGATTTTTCATAGATGGATTTTATGAACTTGAGGAATGTTCCCTCTATCCCTATACTCTGAAGAGTTTTAATCAGGAAAGGATGTTGTATTTTGTCAAATGCTTTTTCTGCATCAATTGAGAGGACCATATGGTTCCTCTCTCTCCTCTTATTAAT
>NW_027846225.1:0-263 GCF_054177405.1 Leptonychotes weddellii
TGCAGGGGTGAGGCCTGCGGGACTCTGGTTGGGAGCAGAGGTGCCAGGCGACAGCAAGTGGAAATCCTGGGGCAGGAAGGAAGGACTGAGTGTTTAGGAGCGGAGCAGAGGCTGGTGTGGCGAGCGAGGCGCAGGACGCCCTCCTGCCGGGCCCGCTGGAGCTCCGCGGTTGCGCCCCGGCTGCTGAGCGGCTCTGGGCGCTGTGTTCTCTCCCGGGGAAGTGGGTGTGCGGGGTACACGGAGCAGGGCAGCAGACACTTTGC
>NW_027846226.1:0-263 GCF_054177405.1 Leptonychotes weddellii
TTTATTTCTTTATATTTTATTTAAATGCTTCATGCTTATGTAAGTGTCTATTCTGCTGAGTGCGCAGACTGCCTTGTTCATTATTGAACCTTCAAAATACATTATTTGCTACCTAGTGAACTTTCATTAAGCCAATATTTGGTCACAATTTTATTTTTTATTAAATATTCTTACCTTCTCTAAATTTTCTCTTTTTTTTAAAGGTTTTATTTATTTATTAGAGAGCGTGTGATAGAGAGCATGAGCAGGGGAGAGGGGCAGAG
>NW_027846227.1:0-263 GCF_054177405.1 Leptonychotes weddellii
GGCGGAGGCAAGATTTCCATCTAGGAAGGCTGCTGCAGAATCTACCTGCTTCACTACTGTATTAGTTTGCTAGGGCAGCAATAATAAAGTACCACAGACGGGGGAGGGGGATTCTTAAACAACAGAAATTTATTTTCTTACACTTCTAGAGGCTAGATGTCCAAGATCAAAGTCTCAGCAGGGTTGATTTCTTCAGAGGTGTCTCTCCCTTGACTGGTAAATGGCCCCCTTCTCCCTGTGTCTTTACATGCTCTGTCCTCTGT
>NW_027846228.1:0-263 GCF_054177405.1 Leptonychotes weddellii
TGTGTAAATAACACAATAAGCATTTAATATAGGGTTTAGCTTACCATATTTTATATAAAAGGTGCTACAAAAATATATAAAATCCCTAGTGGCATTCTGTATACTTAATTACCTGAAGAAATCCATTTAAAAATGAATTAATTCTGGGGAGCCTGGCTGGCTCAGTCGGTAGAGCATGTGACTCTTGATCTCAGGGTTGTGAGTTCAAGTCCCACGTTAATTTCTACATCCAACCTGGGGCTTGAACTCACAACCCTGAGATC
>NW_027846229.1:0-263 GCF_054177405.1 Leptonychotes weddellii
GCTTCAAATGTGATTAGAAAATGATTGTTCTGAATTATAACCAGCCAAACACCTTCACTGTGCAAGAGGCAGATGAGTGATGGAGGACCAGAAGTAAACATCAGTTGGCAGTCCTGCCCTGGCTCTGGGCTAATGCCCACCAGGGAGGGGGCGGTCTTGTGCATCTGCATGCATCCCCCCATTCCATCTAGCCCTGACTCTGTAAACTCCTGGGCTGGGGAAGGTGGAACTCAGAGACATGCAGGCTGGAGATCTTCCTGTCT
>NW_027846230.1:0-263 GCF_054177405.1 Leptonychotes weddellii
TATACTCACAGAAAAACCAGTGAGAGGATATACACCAAAAAGATTAACAGTGATATTCTTTCTGAAGGTGGTATTAAAGTAGGTATTGAGTTTTCTAAATTTCCAACAATCCTGTACTTTTGCAGTCAAAGAATTAAATTATTTAAATGTGAATCTTCTGACATTAGCTTAGAATAGCCTTTAAAGAAAGCCTTGTTTCCTCATGTTCTTGTTTCCTGGAAATATCAGCCATTCACCTGCATTCAGAAAATAAAAATCTGGGG
>NW_027846231.1:0-263 GCF_054177405.1 Leptonychotes weddellii
TTAAACCTCTTGATTTTGGCTCAAATCATGATCTCAGGGTCCTGAGATCAAGCCCCATGTTAGGCTCCATGCTGAGTGTGGAAACTGCTTAAGATTCTCTCTCTACCTCTCCCTCTGTCCCTCCCCACTCTCTCTCTCTCTCTCTCAAAAAAAAAAGTGTTATATAACTATGGAGTAAATCCCCATGGAATTTTTTTTTAATTCTTATGTTAATCCCCATACATTACATCATTAGTTTTAGATGAAGTGTTCCATGATTCATT
>NW_027846232.1:0-263 GCF_054177405.1 Leptonychotes weddellii
AATGGCTCAGCACAATATAAAAGAAACTTTCATGATTTTGAAGCTCTCCCATTGTTACAGCTTTGCCATATTATAGTCATGTAAATATGTTAAGTGCCTAGGATTATTTCAGTCTTCTAGGTCTGTTGTACATGTTTTTCTTTAAATGAAATAATCTTTACCTTGTTTATTTTTTCCCATCTTTGAAGATTTTTTTTTTTATTCTTATGTTAATCCCCATACATTACATCATTAGTTCTAGATGAAGTGTTCCATGATTCATT
>NW_027846233.1:0-263 GCF_054177405.1 Leptonychotes weddellii
TTTCCTTGGTGTTAGTCATGATCTCTCCCCTTTCATTCATAATTTTATTAATTTGGGTCCTTTATCTTTTCTTTTGGATTCCCCTTCACAAAACTTCTATAGTTTTCTTTTAGATTTTGTCCTAAATTGTCCCACTCTAAATAACCAGTCTCATTTTAGGACAAAATTATTTTCTTTCCTGTCAACAAAATGTATTCTCATTCCTTATCCCTTCCTTACGTATCTCCTTCCTTCTTACATACCAAGTTGCTTTCTTTATCATT
>NW_027846234.1:0-263 GCF_054177405.1 Leptonychotes weddellii
AAAATTGATAAATGCATAGCCAGACTTATCAAAAAGAAAAGATAAAGGACCCAAGTAAATAAAATCACAAATGAAAGAGGAGAGATCATAACCAACACCATAGAAATACAATTATTAGGGAGCGGAGCAAGATGGCGGAGGAGTAGGAGACCTGGATTTCGTCTCCTCTCAGGAATTCAGCTGGATAGGGATCAAACCAGTCTGAACACCTACAAACTCAACAGGAGATCGAAGAAAAGAATAGCAACAACTCTCTCATCAGA
>NW_027846235.1:0-2114 GCF_054177405.1 Leptonychotes weddellii
TTTTTTTAAAGATTTTATTTATTTATTTGACAGAGACAGAGACAGCGAGAGCAGGAACACAAGCAGGGGGAGTGGGAGAGGGAGAAGCAGGCTTCCTGCTGAGCCGGGAGCCCGATGTGGGACTCGATCCCAGGACCCTGGGATCATGACCTGAGCCGAAGGCAGTTGCTTAACCAACTGAGCCACCCAGGCGCCCTCAGATTTCTTTTTCTTGTGATGAGAACTTTCAAGATTTATTCTCACAGCAACTTTCAAATATATTATACAATATTTATAGTCAGCATGCTTTACTTTACATCCCTTGCACTTGTTTGTCTTATAACTGGCAGTTTGTACTTTTGACCCCCTTTCATCCATTTCCCCCACCCCCACCCCCACCCCTGGCAACCACAAATCTCTTCTCTGTATCTAGGAGTTCAGTTTGTTTTTTATTTTTTGTTTTCGGATTCTACATAGAAGTGAGATCATGCAGTGTTTGTCTTTCTCTGTCGGACTTAGTTTACTTAGCATAATGCCCACAAGGTCCATCCACGTTGTGGCAAGTGGCAGGATTTTCTTCTTTTTTATGGCCGAATAACATTCCATTATATATACCATAGCTTCTTTATCTATTCACCTATCAATGGACATTTGGGTTGTTTCTATGTCTTGGCTATTGTAAAGAATGCTACAATGAACATAGGGGCGCAGATACCTTTTTGAGTCAGTGTTTTGGTTTCCTTCAGATAAATACCCAGAAGTGGAATTGCTGGATCATATGGTAGTTATATTTTTAATAGTTGGAGGAAGTTTCATGACACATAATCATTTTTAAAAATTGAATCTCCCATGTTGGCGATGCCCCTTACACATAGTAGCCTGGGGAAATGCATTCAAATTTCCCAAGTTTATGTGAATCGCATACTTTATTTCCTAGCTGAAATGCTTCAGTCAGTTTGATGAGAATGTCACAAAAGACATGGGTCCTAGCCACAGGCCACCAGGGAATGCAGTGACTAATCTCTATTTCTTATTTTACTTTACAAACACAGTATTTTCTCCCTTCTAGGTACTGTTCTAAGCACTTTGCAAATATTAACTGACTTAACCCTCACAAGTATCTAAGAGGTGCTACTTACCCCATTTAATAGATGGTGAAACTGTGGCACAGATCAATTACATAACTTGCCCAAGGTCATATAACTAATATAATTAAAATTCTACTAATAGGGTTCAAACTCATGCAATCTGTGATCTTGGCCACTACACAGCTTATTGCCTTAATTATAACAGTCCTCTCAGTTTGATCTCTGATGGAGACAATTTGCCATGGGTCTCTCATGAGAACCTTTGGAAGATCTATTATCTCCTTCTGGATCAAAAGACACATATTTACTACCCATTATAAACGATGGAGGCTTCCTGAGCTCAGGGCTCCTTTCCTATAAGGCAATCAATAGGTAACATTTGGCCTTCATCACATTGCCCTGTAGGAACGGGGGCTCAGGGAACAAATGCCTACACTCTGGCTACCAGATGACTGTGAGTAATAGTCTTTTGTCTCTGATCCAAGAATCTCCTGTCTTCTGCCAGCATCCAGGAAACTGTGCTAGGCTAACTGTTAGCTTCCAAATAGTATAAACTCTCAGACACTTCATAGTCTTGACCACCTGTACCTCTGTTATAAAAACAGACCTGCTTCACAGAACACTCTCTAGAGGAGGCAGTGCTTGAGTCATGTCTTAAAGGAAGTGATGGATACGAAGGGCTTGCTGGCAGGAGAATGACAAGCAAAGTCAGGAAACAGGAGTATGCATGATACCGCAGAGTGGCTACGCCTGGTAGTTCCAAGTTTTAGCCTCTCTAGCACGCTAGCTCTCCATTAGGAAATGAACTGATTTTTTTTTTTTTTTTTTTAAAAAGATTTATTTATTTATTATTATTTTTTTTTAATTTTTTTTTTATTCTTATGTTAATCCCCATACATTACATCATTAGTTCTAGATGAAGTGTTCCATGATTCATTGTTCGTGCACAACACCCAGTGCTCCATGCAGAACGTGCCCTCCTCAATACCCACCACCAGGCCAACCCATCCTCCCACCCCCCTCCCCTCTAGAACCCTCAGTTTGTTT
>NW_027846236.1:0-263 GCF_054177405.1 Leptonychotes weddellii
GGTGATGGCCCCGTAGAGGTTACACAAGGCCTGGAACTTCTCATCTCTGTTATTGCACAGGACATAATACTGCTTGATGGTGTCCAATGTCTCCTCCTCGCGCTTCAGTTTGATAATGTTTGGGTCTGGGACCACTTTCTGGGCAAACTTCCATACGGAGTCTTCGAAGGTGGCAGAGAAAAGCAGCATCTGGCAGTTCTGGGGCAGCATCCTGCAAGGGAAGACCCAGGTATGTGGCATGATCCCGAGTCTTTCCCTGGAAG
>NW_027846237.1:0-263 GCF_054177405.1 Leptonychotes weddellii
GAGGTGCTCCACACTGCCGACAGCAGGGACGTCAGGACGGACAGCACTCTTGAATAAGCAGCACGGCCCGGTGAGTGCCCTCTGCATGAGCACCTGCTCTCCCACGCGCCCCGTGGTCCTGCCCTCACTTGCGGGCAGATCCCGAGATCCTCCCACTGGGACTGAGGAGGCCCTTGTCAGAGCCACTACTGGAGACCTGAGACCACCCACCGGCCAGGGCATCCAGGAAGCCAGGTCTCCCGTGTCCCTGCCTGTCACAGTCC
>NW_027846238.1:0-263 GCF_054177405.1 Leptonychotes weddellii
GGGTTTTTTTTTTTAAAGATTTTATTTATTTATTTGAGAGAGAGAGTGAGAGAGAGAAAGAGCACACAAGAGGGGGGAGCGGGAGAGGGAGAAGCAGACTCCCTGCTGAGCAGGGAGCCCGATGCGGGACTCGATCCCGGGACTCCAGGATCATGACCTGAGCCGAAGGCAGTCGCTTAACCAACTGAGCCACCCAGGCACCCTAAGATTGGGTTTTTAAAAGTATTTTATTTATTTATTTGAGAGAGAAAGTGAGCACGAGA
>NW_027846239.1:0-263 GCF_054177405.1 Leptonychotes weddellii
ACCCATCACCGGACTAACCCATCCCCCACCCCCCTCCCCTCTGAAACCCTCAGTTTGTTTCTCAGAGTCCATAGTCTCTCGTGGTTCGTCTCCTCCTCCGATTCCCCCCCTTCATTTTTCCCTTCCTTCTCCTAATGTCCTCCATGCTATTCCTTATGTTCCACAAATAAGTGAAACCATATGATAATTGACTTTCTCTGCTTTACTTATTTCACTTAGCATAATCCCCTCCAGTCCCATCCATGTTGATGTAAAAGTTGGGT
>NW_027846240.1:0-263 GCF_054177405.1 Leptonychotes weddellii
CGACCCTGCCTTGCTGACTCCGCCCCTGGGATCCCCGGGACCCTCTGCGACTTGTGCCCACTCGCGGGGGAAGGGGGGACACCCTGGCCGTCTGACATCCTTCCTGTTTGCAGACGGAGGCTCCTCTGCTGCTCCGGCCCTACCTGGCCGACATGACTCTGTCCGAAATCCACGCCGTCATGACCGGAGGCTGCATGCATCCATTGCTGGCAGCCTGCTGGGCGCCTACATCTCCTTTGGGGTATGTCGAGCTCTCCCCGTGC
>NW_027846241.1:0-263 GCF_054177405.1 Leptonychotes weddellii
CCTCTCCCACTCCCCCTGCTTGTGTTCCCTCTCTCGCTGTGTCTCTTTCTGTCAAATAAATAAAATCTTAAAAAAAAAAAAAAGAATATGCAGCCCAGATTCCCGGGGGCGGGGTGGGGGCGCACATTGTCAGAGATGACTGAACACAGTCCCATGATTCTAAGCAACGGGAAAAGCTTTTGAGGAAGGGGTTCTTAGCTTGTGACTCCAGGGTCAAGTGCCTGTGGAGGGGAGACAAGGGAACACATGACGGGACGCCTCTA
>NW_027846242.1:0-263 GCF_054177405.1 Leptonychotes weddellii
GAAGAAATAATAAGGCACCATGCCTCTCCCTGCAAAGCTGGTGTGCAGGGCAGCACCGCCCCTAGGCCAGACCTGGGGGGTTCAAAGGAGGCCCTCATGGTGGTAAGACTGACAGTCACAGACTTTAAGGAAGAAAACCGCTTTTCCTTTGTTCATGCTCATTTCCTTCTCTCACCTTCGGAGAGACTATGTCCAGAGGATGACGGCCATACTGAGGACTTTGGGGAAGGGTGCCTGGAAACTGGCTCCTGAGCCTTATAGTC
>NW_027846243.1:0-263 GCF_054177405.1 Leptonychotes weddellii
ACCCCCCCACCCCGACCCATCCCCAACACACCCGCCCGCGTGTGGGGCCCCTTTGAACATGGCCACGTTTGTTTATGGGTGGGCAGACACATTCTCACCCTCCTTACCCACTGACACAGCCTCCCACACTCACAGCCCCTGAGCAGCCTTCCCCTGTGACTCCCGGTTTTGAGAGCAGCCCCACACTTCCTCTCCCGCCCTACACACGACCCCGCTTGTCCCCCTCACCTGAGGCTCCCACACTCTAGCTAGGCGGCCCCCCC
>NW_027846244.1:0-263 GCF_054177405.1 Leptonychotes weddellii
AGACTTGGCCCCGGGGTTATGTGGGCCCTGTGTATCTCAGATGTCAAGGTGAGGACCAGCTAGTGGGCAAGGCATGGAGCTCAGGAAGGGAGGAAGATGGAAGCTAAAGCATGTGAGGCCGGGGGCAGAGGCCAGGCTGTGCACTTTCACAAAGCACGGGTTTCCCAGGCAGGAGTTTCCCTAAGATGTAGTTGCTGTGCGCTTGATAGGATGGCTTCTGTTGCTTTGTGGGGGCCCGTGTGACTGCACCCAGTAGCGCAGCC
>NW_027846245.1:0-263 GCF_054177405.1 Leptonychotes weddellii
GTCATAACGTGCCAAACTTCATCTTCCCTACCCATCCTTAACCACACCACACTATGAATCAGTCTTTTTTTTTTTTTTTAAAGATTTTATTTATTTATTTGAGACAGAGAGAATGAGAGAGACAGAGAGCACATGACAGGGGGAAGGGTCAGAGGGAGAAGCAGGCTCCCCGCCGAGCAGGGAGCCCGATGCGGGACTCAATCCCGGGACTCCAGGATCATGACCTGAGCCGAAGGCAGTCGCTTAACCAACTGAGCCACCCA
>NW_027846246.1:0-2113 GCF_054177405.1 Leptonychotes weddellii
GTATGGAGGTTCCTCAAAAAGTTGAAAATAGAGCTACCATATGATCCAGCAATTGCACTACTGGGTATTTACCCCAAAGATACAAAAGTAGGGATCCAAAAGGGTACGTGCACCCCGATGTTTATAGCAGCAATGTCCACAATAGCCAAACTGTGGAAAGAGCCAAGATGTCCATCGACAGATGAATGGATAAAGAAGAAGTGGTATATATATACAATGGAATATTATGCAGCCATCAAAAGGAATGAGATCTTGCCATTTGCTATAATGTTTTATTTAATTTAAATTTAAATATGTGAATGTTGAAGTCCCAATGATAATTTTATTTTTTGTTTTATATAATGTAATGTATTTTATTATTGAATTTGAGATAAAATTTGATGAGGAATACATGTGTAATATTATAATTAAATCAAATGGAAAAGTAATATTCAGTTTACATAAAGTTTAGCCATTATGAGGTCCATGCTATCAAGCAAGGCCCACATACCATCTCAACCACCGTCAACCTCATAATTATCAACCATGTTTGCAAAATGGCTCATTATCATCATTTGCATAATTTTTCCTTAATTTTTCCAAGCACATGAACCATTATCTTCTATCATCTTCTACAGTGTTAGAATCAATAGCACATATCCCATAGTCAGAGAGATGGAGACACAATGAAATGGATCTTCTCCTTTTCTTCTCCTCTTCATCTTCCTCCTCCTCATTCTCTTTCTCCCCCTCCTCCTCTGCCACCTCTTCTCTCCCACTTCTCCTCCTCCCCACTTCTTTTCCTCCTCCCCCACTTCTCATTCTCTCCTACTCCCCCACTATTTTTCCTCCTCCTACTCTTCCCCCTCCTTCTTCTTCCTCTTTTCCTTCTCCCATCTCCCTCCTCCTCCTTCTTCCTAATAATATCAGTCGTGAATCTTGTCACATCTAGAGTCATTGGTCCCTTTTCCACTCTAACTTTTATGCTACTCCCCATGCTGCCATGTGGGAACAATGAGGTCCCCCTAGGAACTTTTCTGTCTTAGACAGGAACTGGCTCCCAACCTCCATCCTTTACTCTATATATCACACTCCCATGGGACAATGATCTTGTCCAGCTATCACCTCCAGAAAACATCTGGTCTCCGTCACCCTTTGGGACTTGTGCTGCATTGAGGGACTGACCTCCAAAAGCTGGGACTTTAGGCTCGAGGTTTTTGTAAACACTTCTGTTTAACACTTATATTATCAGATCCAATATATTTGTTTGTCCAAGTGATGGTCCATTATCTGTGAGGTACTCAAGGGAAGAAACATGCCATATATCTCTCTGTATTATTAGCATTGAATGGAGTAAAAGGGACAGAGCCTGTGCCAAGGTATAGAAGTGAATGAATGAAAAGGGCACAGTAGCTGGTCTAGAGCAGCAGTGGGAAGTAATTTGACAGTCACAAGGACATCCTGGTTCCACCTTATCAGAACTTTAGGCTCATGCCCAGGAACACACTGAGGGCAGGCAACTAGGAAGTGTGCCAGGCTGTCACCTCCCCTGGTTGCAAAAGCAGCAGCATACTCTGGCCCTGCATCACAACCCTCCCTCCTCCTGTCCCTGCACAGGATAAAAGGGCTCCTGCCCTGAGCTCCTCATCCACAGCATCCTCAGGAACAGCCTTGTCCTGCCTCCTCAGCATCCCGGGAGTATCCCCTCAGCTGAGAGTGTTGGGAAGAAAAGCCTAGATCTGAACAGAACCAACAGAAAGGGGCCCAGACAGTGGGCAGCAATGGTGAAGGGGCATGACGGTGAGGAAAGAGTCACTGAGGCACCTGTCAGGGGGCTGTGAACCCCCAAAGCCACAGGTCTTCAGGATTCCTTCTATTCTTGTTCTGAGTATGTTGCCAGGGGCGCACACAGATCCATCTGGCATCCAAGTGCACGTGTCTCCTCCCTGTCCCCATTTCTGTCCCACAGAGCTTGGCCTAGAAAGCAGCTTGGTCATGGAGACAAATGTTTGACAAAACCCACAGGGAGGGGACTTTGCCTAAAGCTTCTGTGCTCATAAAGTTTCTTCTATTTGTTGAAGGTCAAACTCCTGCAGAGATGTCCTGCCAGCAGAGCCAGCAGCAGTGCCAGCCC
>NW_027846247.1:0-263 GCF_054177405.1 Leptonychotes weddellii
GCTGTGAGATGGGGCCTCACATTGGGTTCAGCACAGACTCTGCTGGAGATTTTTTTATTGTTATGTTAATCACCATACAGTACATCTTTAGTTTTTGATGTAGTGTTCCATGATTCATTCTTCGGGTGTAACACCTAGTGCTCCACTCAATACGTGCCCTCTTTTGTGTGTGTGTTCAGAATTCCTTTTTTTTTTTTTTTAATTTTATTATGTTATGTTAGTCACCATACAATACATCATTGGTTTTTTATGTGGTGATCCAC
>NW_027846248.1:0-263 GCF_054177405.1 Leptonychotes weddellii
CCGGGAGCCCTTCTCCGAGAGACTAAGGAATCATGTTTTGGTTTTTTAGTTTTTGGTTTTGGGGGCTTTTTTGCCACTCACTAATTGATAGTCACCTCCCCCCCCCTTTTTTTTTTACATCAAGTGTAATGAAAATACAGTGTTCTATTAGTTTCAGGTGTACAATATAATGAGTCAAGAATTGTATACATGACTTGGGACTCATTTCAGTCACCTTTTTTTAAAAGGTAGACCACACCTGTTTTGCACGGGAGGGCAAACCT
>NW_027846249.1:0-263 GCF_054177405.1 Leptonychotes weddellii
GAGGTGCTCCACACTGCCGACAGCAGGGACGTCAGGACGGACAGCACTCTTGAATAAGCAGCAAGGCCCGGTGAGTGCCCTCTGCATGAGCACCTGCTCTCCCACGCGCCCCGTGGTCCTGCCCTCACTTGCGGGCAGATCCCGAGATCCTCCCACTGGGACTGAGGAGGCCCTTGTCAGAGCCACTACTGGAGACCTGAGACCACCCACCGGCCAGGGCATCCAGGAAGCCAGGTCTCCCGTGTCCCTGCCTGTCACAGTCC
>NW_027846250.1:0-263 GCF_054177405.1 Leptonychotes weddellii
ATAAACCCAGCCCCCAAGTTCTTGATTCCTTGCCCGTCTCATAAAATAACGACAGTATCGGCAGTGTTGATGATGAGAAATAAAAATTGGGTAATTTCTGCCCTCTGACATTTGGGGAGCTAAGTGCGTGCCCCTGGAAGTCAGAGCTGGAACTAATTTAGGACTATTCTCTTTGGCTACACCTGCTGTTTCAAATCCCAAGGCCTGGGAGGCTTCCTTTGGCTCCTGTGTATAATCTAATTATGCAAACAGGACCAATCAGT
>NW_027846251.1:0-263 GCF_054177405.1 Leptonychotes weddellii
TGGAGAATGCAGTAAAATTTGGTATCATACCAATTAAATTCAGATTCAGAAATCTGTTATTTTCTTTTTTTTCTTTAAAAAAACCTTTTTATTATGGAAAAATTTGAAACCTAACCAAAAGTAGCATTGCAAGTATAGCAAATGCACATGTATCCAAGTTCAGCTTCTTTACCTTCCTCTAAAGTGCTGCTCTTCTGGGTAAACTCTGTGTTGTCAACCCCACCTATAAACTAAAGACATCATTCTTAGATGGCGTCTAATTC
>NW_027846252.1:0-263 GCF_054177405.1 Leptonychotes weddellii
GTCAATGACAAAAAAGGATGAGCTGTGAGATTCAGTCCAAGCCCCACATGGGGTGTATAGATTACAAAATAAATACATACATACATACATACATAAACAAACTTTTAAAAAAATAAAAAGAATGATCACTCCCTGAAGCATGATCCAAAGAAGTTGAATTTTCCAAATTCTGTTAAATAGCCAGAAAGGAGAAAAAGCAGTATGTACCCTCTGCTATTTACTACCATGTATTCATGCAAAGAAAATTTCTCATCAATGATGAA
>NW_027846253.1:0-263 GCF_054177405.1 Leptonychotes weddellii
AAGTGACTGATTTGGGGGCCATATATATCAACATCATCTACTCACTGTTTTGGTTTTTTGGGGGTTTTTTTAATGAATTAGTAATACATTCTTATAGTTTAAAAAGAGAAGATTTTAAAAAGTATCTAGTGAAAAATATCCCTCCTAATGCTGGTTCCCACATCTGTCTGTTCAAAACTTCTACGCACTTACAACTCCACTGACACATTCCTGTGTATACTATATTGTTTGTGCATATTCAAGCAATTACAGATACATCTAAA
>NW_027846254.1:0-263 GCF_054177405.1 Leptonychotes weddellii
GCACCTCCTCAGCTGGGCGCTCACAGCAAATCTGGGCCGTTCCCTTCCTGTACCTTCTTGTTCCTCAAACATCACTTTGGATTTCGCCATTACTCATGAGACGCTCAGATCATTTGGGAAAACTATTAGAGCTGTTTATATCAAAGGAGCCTGGGGACGCCTGAGTGGCTCAGTCGGTTAAGCGTCTGCCTTCGGCTCGGGTCATGATCCCAGGGTCCTGGGATTGAGTCCCGCATCGGGCTCCTTGCTCAGCAGGGAGCCTG
>NW_027846255.1:0-263 GCF_054177405.1 Leptonychotes weddellii
ACATAGACGGAAAAAATAGAGATAGAAATACCAGAATCCACTTGCATTGAAAAAGGCCTCAACGTTACCCAAAGAATTCCTCTTCTAGATTTCTTCACTACTTCTCTGATATGACTACAAATCCTGTCATCACAAATAGACATCTGTAGACTTGAAAGGCATATAGAAAACTGGAATTTTTCCAAAAAATGAAACTACATTGATAAAATGCAAAAGCTCTGGTTTCAGATTTGCCTTTCAGAGTCCCTATGGGACTCAAGGAA
>NW_027846256.1:0-2113 GCF_054177405.1 Leptonychotes weddellii
ATAATCTAACAGCTAGGGTAACTGAGGCAGAAGAACAAATAAGCGACCTGGAAGACAATATAATAAATAAAAAGGAAAAAGAGGAGGCCAGGGAAAAACAGAATCCATGAAAATAGAATCAGAGAAATAAGTGACACCATGAAGCGTTCCAATGTCAGAATTATTGGAATCCCGGAGGGAGTGGAGAGAAACAGAGGACTAGAAAATGTATTTGAGCAAATCGTAGCTGAGAACTTCCCTAATCTGGGGAATGAAACAAACATTCGCGTCCTAGAGGCAGAGAAGACCCCTCCCAAGATCAAGGAAAACAGGCCAACACCCCGGCATGTAATAGTAAAACTCGCAAATCTTAGAAACAAGGAAACCATCTTAAGGGCAGTAAGGGGGAAGAGATTCCTTACATACAGAGAGAAGATATTCAGAATAACGTCAGACCTATCCACAGAGACCGGGCAAGCCAGAAAGGCCTGGCAAGACATATGCAGGGTACTAAACGAGAAGAACATGCAGCCAAGAATACTTTATCGGGCAAGGCTGTCATTTAGAATGGATGGAGAGATGCAGAGCTTCCACGACCAGCAGAAGTTGAAAGAATATGTGACCACTAAGCCGGCCCTGCAAGAAATATTAAGGGAGGGTTCTATAAAAGGAGAAAGACCCCAAGAGTGATATACAACAGAAATTTACAGGGACAATCTATAAAAACAACATCTTGACAAGAAATATGATGACAATTAATTCATATCTTTCAATAATCACACTCAACGTAAATGGCCTAAATACTGCCATAAAACGACACAGTGTTGTAGATTAGAAAAAAAGACAGGACCCATCCACATGCTGCCTACAAGAGACTGATTTTGAACCTAAAGATCTATCCAGACTGAAAGTGAAGGGATGGAGATCCATCTTCCATGCCAGCAGACCTCAAAAGAAAGCTGGGGTAGCAATTCTTATATCAGACAAATTAGATTTTAAACTAAAGTCTGTAATTAGAGACAGAAGGACACTATATCATTCTTAAAGGGCCCATCCAACAAGAAGATCTAACAATTGTAAATATCTATGCCCCCAACATGGGAGCAGCCAACTACATAAGCCAACTGTTAACCAAAATAAAGAGTCATATTGATAACAATACATTAATTGTAGGAGACCTCAATACTCCACTCTCAGCAAAGGACAGATCATCTCAGCAGAAAATCAACAAAGAAACAAGAGCTTTGAATGATACACTGGATCAATGGACCCCACAGATACTTACAGAACATTCCACCCTAAAACAACAGAACACTCATTCTTCTCGCGCGCACGTGGAACTTTCTCCAGAATAGACCACATACTGGGTCACAAATCAGGTCTCAACCGATACTAAAAGTTCGAGAATATTCTCTGCATATTCTCAGACCACAATGCTTTAAAACTGGAACTCAATCACAAGAAAAAATTTGGCAGAAATTCAAACACTTGGAAGCTAAAGACCACTCTGCTCAAGAATGTTTGGGTCAACCAGGAAATCAAAGAAGAACTTAAACAATTCATGAAAATCAATGAGAACGAAAACACATCGGTCCAAAACCTATGAGATATTGAAAAGGCGGTCCTAAAGGGGAAATACATAGCCATCCGAGCATCACTCAAAAAAATAGAAAAATCCCGAATTCACTAACTAACTCTACACCTTAAAGAAGTAGAGAAACACCAACAAATGATGCCTAAGCCACGCATTAGAAGAGAAATAATTAAAATTAAAGCAGAGATCAATGAATTAGAAACCAGAAACACAGTAGATCAGATCAACTGAACTAGTAGTTGGTTCTTTGAAAGAATGAATAAGATCGATAAACCACTGGCCAGACTTATCCAAAAGAATAGAGAAGGGACCCAAATTAATAAAATTATGAATAAAAGGGGAGAGATCATGACTAACACCAAGGAAATAGAAACAATTATTAGAAATTATCATCAAAAACTATATGCCAATAAACTGAGCAATCTGGATGAAATGGAGGCCTTCCTGGAAACTATAAGCGGCCAAGACTGAAACAGGAAGAAATTGACAACCTGAATAGGCCAATAACCAGTAACGAGATTGAAGCAGTGATCAAAAACC
>NW_027846257.1:0-263 GCF_054177405.1 Leptonychotes weddellii
TATTTTTAAAATTTATTATTGGAGTAAAATTGACATACAATGTTACATTAGTTTCAGGTGCCATGTTTTTAATTGGAGAAATTACTTTTTTTTTTTCTTAAAAATATACGTTTTTATTGAATATTATATGCAAAATCTTCCTTCCTGCCAAATCCCAACCATTTTGAAGATTTTGATAACACTATCAAATTTTTTTTTTTATTCTTATGTTAATCCCCATACATTACATCATTAGTTTTAGATGAAGTGTTCCATGATTCATT
>NW_027846258.1:0-263 GCF_054177405.1 Leptonychotes weddellii
AAATCATGAATGAAAGAGGAGAGGATCACAACCAACACCAAAGAAATACAAGCAATTATCTATTTATTTATTTATTTATTTTTAAAGATTTTATTTATTTATTTGACAGAGAGAGACACAGCGAGAGAGGGAACACAAGCAGGGGAGTGGGAGAGGGAGAAGCAGGCTTCCCGCGGAGCAGGGAGCCCGATGCGGGGCTCGATCCCAGGACCCTGGGATCATGACCTGAGCCGAAGGCAGACGCTTAACGACTGAGACACCCA
>NW_027846259.1:0-263 GCF_054177405.1 Leptonychotes weddellii
GCCTGGGTGGCTCAGTTGGTTAAGCGACTGCCTTCGGCTCAGGTCATGATCCTGGAGTCCCGGGATCGAGTCCCGCATCGGGCTCCCTGCTCGGCAGGGAGTCTGCTTCTCCCTCTGACCCTCCTCCCTCTCATGCTCTCTGTATCTCATTCTCTCTGTCTCAAATAAATAAATAAAATCTTTAAAAAAAAAAAAAACCTTTATAAAGAAAAAAACAAAAACCTAACACTCTTGGGGGAGAATGAAATCTAAAAGGAACAATA
>NW_027846260.1:0-263 GCF_054177405.1 Leptonychotes weddellii
GCCCGCCCGCCCGAGGATTGGTTTTCCCCTGGATCCTCCCTCTGGGATAAAGCCACTGGTTCTTGGCACCGAGAGCCTCAGTGTTCCCAACGGGCCCCGACAGCCAGTACGGGCCACCGTGGTTCAGCTGGACGGGAGGGCTGCGTGACATGCGTGTGTTCTGGAGTGATGGAGACGGTCCCCTCCCAGCCGTGACAAGCCGGGAAGGGGCGATGACAGGATTCAGCCACCACGCGACCGTGCGAACCGTAGCTCTCCCTCAG
>NW_027846261.1:0-263 GCF_054177405.1 Leptonychotes weddellii
TCACCAGCTGTTTCCAGGGGCTTGGACAGGCCCACCTGCGCCCCGGAACTCTCAACCCCCTGCTACTACTTCGTGGGTGACTGTCACTTCCCCAGTGATCCGGGCCTCACCTTTTCATTTCCCCTGCAATCAGCTCCATTTCCGGGGTTTTTCATTTCCTCAGGAGCCATCCCCACCCCTGCTCATATCCTGTTGGTCCAGACCCCTCACTTGCCAGGACTGCCTGCCCCTCTGGTTATGACTTTCTGAAGCTTCTCCTGGGT
>NW_027846262.1:0-263 GCF_054177405.1 Leptonychotes weddellii
AGACTTGGCCCCGGGGTTATGTGGGCCCTGTGTATCTCAGATGTCAAGGTGAGGACCAGCTAGGGGGCAAGGCATGGAGCTCAGGAAGGGAGGAAGATGGAAGCTAAAGCATGTGAGGCCGGGGGCAGAGGCCAGGCTGTGCACTTTCACAAAGCACGGGTTTCCCAGGCAGGAGTTTCCCTAAGATGTAGTTGCTGTGCGCTTGATAGGATGGCTTCTGTTGCTTTGTGGGGGCCCGTGTGACTGCACCCAGTAGCGCAGCC
>NW_027846263.1:0-263 GCF_054177405.1 Leptonychotes weddellii
TGTCTTGTCCTTGACTCAGACACTCTTGTGCAAATCGGCAAATCTCTTTACTGCTCTGAGCCTCTGCTTACTCTGGTGAAATATGAGAAAGGAATTTATAAGATTATACCCGGAATTCCTTCTAGCTCTAAAATCCTGAGTCTTGGGTCTTCTCAGAATTCCTAAAATCCTTTTTGGTTTGAGTGTATGTGTGTGTGTGGGTGGGTGGGTGGGTGGGTGGTAGTATGACAAAGTGGATAGTTTTCTATAAAGAGGTGAGGTTC
>NW_027846264.1:0-263 GCF_054177405.1 Leptonychotes weddellii
AAGTGACTGATTTGGGGGCCATATATATCAACATCATCTACTCACTGTTTTGGTTTTTTGGGGTTTTTTTTAATGAATTAGTAATACATTCTTATAGTTTAAAAAGAGAAGATTTTAAAAAGTATCTAGTGAAAAATATCCCTCCTAATGCTGGTTCCCACATCTGTCTGTTCAAAACTTCTACGCACTTACAACTCCACTGACACATTCCTGTGTATACTATATTGTTTGTGCATATTCAAGCAATTACAGATACATCTAAA
>NW_027846265.1:0-263 GCF_054177405.1 Leptonychotes weddellii
A
This sequence comes from Leptonychotes weddellii, assembly GCF_054177405.1. Classification (NCBI taxonomy): domain Eukaryota; kingdom Metazoa; phylum Chordata; class Mammalia; order Carnivora; family Phocidae; genus Leptonychotes; species Leptonychotes weddellii. The sequence goes on from NW_027846265.1 coordinate 2, forward strand.
CTCCCCTGAAGAGTGTATTAAAATGACCTGACCAAGTGTTGGGGGGTAAAGGACAGCACCCCGTCCAGCAGCTACAAGGTGAAAACACAGTTCCCTCTAAGAACTGGTATTTCCTTTACTTTCAAAAGACAGATAAATAATTGTGACACGTCCACAAAACCATGCTGAAATCATAAAAATTTCATTACTTTTTTTTTTAAAGATTTTATTTATTTATTTGAGACAGAGAGAATGAGAGAGAGAGAGCACATGAGAGGGGGGA
>NW_027846266.1:0-263 GCF_054177405.1 Leptonychotes weddellii
GCCACCCACCACAGAGCAGATGGTCAAGGACACATCTCCTGACCTCAACATGAAATATGGAAACAGAGCCCCAGAGGAGGAAGCTAGAGGGAAAGAGAACATGTGGGAGCCATCAGTCATGTTGTAGAAGGAGACATCCCCTTCCTTGAGGTCCAGGAAAACCCCCAACCTGTGGGGAACTTGCCTACAGGATAGTAGAGTCCGAAAGATGGAACAGGCATAATAATTTTCCAAATATCGTCCCACAGCCCAGAACCCCCTTT
>NW_027846267.1:0-2113 GCF_054177405.1 Leptonychotes weddellii
CCATACATTACATCATTAGTTTTAGATGTAGTGTTCCATGATTCATTGTTTGTGCATAACACCCAGTGCTCCATGCAGAACGTGCCCTCTTTAATACCCATCACCAGGCTAACCCATCCTCCCACCCCCCTCCCCTCTAGAACCCTCAGTTTGTTTTTCAGAGTCCATCATCTCTCATGGTTCATCTCCCCCTCCGATTTCCCCCCAGGAAGGTTTTCCTTTTTTTCCCCAAGTCTGCCTGGCCAATTTTCTCTTTTTCTTTTGTTTTATTAAAGTAATACTTTCACAGATTCTCATTGCAACTTGGTTTTACATTTATTTTTAAAAATTTTTTTAAAGATTTTATTTATTTATTTGAGAGAGAGAATGAGATAGAGAGAGCATGAGAGGGGGGAGGGTCAGAGGGAGAAGCAGACTCCCCGCTGAGCAGGGAGCCCGATGCGGGGCTCGATCCCAGGACTCCAGGATCATGACCTGAGCCGAAGGCAGTTGCTTAACCAACTGAGCCACCCAGGCGCCCTATTTTTAAATTTTTAAAAAGATTTTACTTATTTGTCAGAGAGAGAGAGTGAGCGCACACAAACAGGGGGAGCACAGGCAGAAGGAGAAGCAGGCTCTCTTGCTGAGCAAGGAACCTGATCCCAGGACCCTGGGATCATGACCTGAGCTGAAGGCAGACGCTTAACTGACTGAGTTACCCAGGTGTCCCTTGTTCTCACATTTAAATTTCTCTGAAATTGTGCTGCATCTTTCATTTGTTGTGATTTAAAAAAAATTTGATTCACACTTTAATTGTAGTGTATTCACATTTTACTATTACCTAAAAGAAGGGTAAATCTTAAAAATTGATGGCTTTTTAGATTTGACAAAATCCCATATTATTTCAAAGTTTTATTGTGATTTTGCTGCTTGCTCAGTTATCTGTTTTCTGTAGTATCTGATCTTGTACCTTGCTCTAGCACAGGATGTTCTCAGCTGCAGGTGATTTGTCCCCCAGGGTATGTATATTTGTCAATATCTGGAGGCATTTTTGACTGTCACAGCTTGCAGCAGAAGGGCTGCTATTGACATGTAGTGGATAGAGTCCAGGGATGTTCTTGCATTGCCTGGCTAATTTTGATAGTCTTTTGTTTATCTACATTTTTTTTTCTTCAGTCACCTTTCATTTCTTTAAAAATTTCATAAAAAGTCATTGTATATTTATATCTGATAATTCCAGTATCAGTTGCTTTTTGTTTCTGTGACTCATTATGGTGTTTTGTTTCTGTGTGTGTGTAAGTATGTGTGTATAATATTTGACTGAACTTAATTTGGGGGAATCCTAATAGGTTTGCTTGAGAAAGCTACTCCAGCAGGGATTTGTGGTTGTTTCTGTTGGGCACAAACCTCCAGATCTGGTTGAGAGCAATCCCATAATTACAAGTTCTCAGAATTCTTTTTTCAAATGTGTATTTTTATTTTTATTAGTTGTTTCCATGTATAACCAGAATGTACAAACTGGTGCCTTTTCAATGGCATGGTTGGTTCAACCCCTCCAAGACCTAGTCTCCCATCCCTCACATTTCTGCTATTGGTAGTTCTGGATTTGATCTTTGCTCATGCATTTGGTATTAGTATTCACTTCCTTCCTGGCCACCTTTGGGGATTTCTCTTACATTCTTGCAAGCTCAACAATGCATTTAAAGGAAAGTTTGTTGTAATCTATGCACCCTCTGAGTGTGGTAGAAAAGCGTTTTAGAATGTCTTATCCACCATAACTCCAGAAGCAGATGGCCTCCCTCCAGCCTGCCTTTCCTGCTCTTGCATCCCATCTAATGCTTGGCTGAGAAGTCACAAGTACATCAGGACTTTCAGGACATTGGAGCTCCACCCCTCCTGGGGCATTAAGAGAGGAGCTACTCCAGGAACCCCAAGCTGTTTGCACTGTGAGGACCTGGAGACCAGCAAGTCCCACCTTACCCCCTTTCCAAGTGGAAACCTGGCAGGGATGGGTAATGAAATTAATGGGGCAGAAGCTTATGGCCCCCTCTTCTCCCTCCTAATGGGGTACTTAGCATATCTGACGCTCAGAGGGGATAATTTTGTTTTTGTTATTTATTTATTTATTTATTTA
>NW_027846268.1:0-263 GCF_054177405.1 Leptonychotes weddellii
TTTATTTCTTTATATTTTATTTAAATGCTTCATGCTTATGTAAGTGTCTATTCTGCTGAGTGCACAGACTGCCTTGTTCATTATTGAACCTTCAAAATACATTATTTGCTACCTAGTGAACTTTCATTAAGCCAATATTTGGTCACAATTTTATTTTTTATTAAATATTCTTACCTTCTCTAAATTTTCTCTTTTTTTTTAAAGGTTTTATTTATTTATTAGAGAGCGTGTGATAGAGAGCATGAGCAGGGGAGAGGGGCAGA
>NW_027846269.1:0-263 GCF_054177405.1 Leptonychotes weddellii
GGATGGACTTCCAGGGCATTATACTAAATTAAATAAGTCAGACAGAATAAGACAAATACCATATGATCACATTTACATATAGAATCTAAAGGAGAAAACAAACAGAAAAAAAAAACAAGACCTCATGGATACAGAGAACATATTCGTGGCTACCTTAGGCAGTGGTTGAGAAATGGGCAAAATAGGAAGAGGGTCAAAAAGTACAAACTTCCTCTCATAAGGATGTCATGTACAGCACGGTGACTATAGTTAATGATACTGTA
>NW_027846270.1:0-263 GCF_054177405.1 Leptonychotes weddellii
CTGGGATGTGTCCATGCCCTGCCTCGGAGCGCTGTGCCCTCAAATCCGTGTGTGCAGCCCGCTCTCCCCCAGAGCTCACACTCAGAGAAGTCTCCTTTTCCCTGGAGCTGTTTCTTGCCCTTCCCGGCCTGCCTGTTCAGGTGTGCCTCCCGGGAGGCATGTGACCCTGCCCCCCTCCACCTCCCTGCAGCCGGCAGCTAGAAGGCCACGGCCACGGTGCTTACTGCCCCGTGATCTTCCCGCCTTGGCTCTTCTCTCCCTCT
>NW_027846271.1:0-263 GCF_054177405.1 Leptonychotes weddellii
CCTTAGCTCTTGGTTGTCTCTCAAACCTTTGTGATTTAGGCTGTCTAAGCAGCCTGATTCATTCTTTTTTTTTTTTACTTTTATTTTTTATTTTTTTTATTAGAGTATAAATATCTTCTACTTTTTTTATTATGTTATGTTAATCACCATATATTACATCATTGGTTTTTGATGTAGTGATCCATGATTCATTGTTTGCATATAACACCCAGTGCTCCATGCAGAATGTGCCCTCTTTAATACCCCTCACCAGTCTAACCCAT
>NW_027846272.1:0-263 GCF_054177405.1 Leptonychotes weddellii
CTTCTTTTTTTTTCTTAACATATCTTGCATTATTTGTCTCAGAGGTACAGATCTGAGATTCAACAGTCCTGAATGAGCAAAAGTTTTTAATTTTGAGGAAGCCCAATTTATAAATTCTTTCTTTTATGGTTATTGATGTCTCTATTCAGTCTAAGAAAACTGCTTATCTCCAAATTGCAATGATACTAATAGTATAAAGAGTGATAATGATTAATAGTTTTAGCTTTTACTTTGAGACCATGAGTCACTGTAAATTAATGTTT
>NW_027846273.1:0-263 GCF_054177405.1 Leptonychotes weddellii
CCTGGCCCAGGGACCCCTCAGCAACAGCCTCGCGCACGCGACGGAGCCTGCAGGCATTAGTCTTTAGGAGATGTGCCGATGAAAAGAATGGTCAAGAATCAAAGATGCTTGCCTCCCGACACTGCACACGAATGGTGAATAATATGTCATTCTTCCTCTGGAGGTGACAACTCAAAACTGGTTTAGTAATTACCCACACGTGACTGTGTTTCATCCTTAGAAGGATGCCACAGAGAGCTTACATTATCATGTGGGGTTTTTAG
>NW_027846274.1:0-263 GCF_054177405.1 Leptonychotes weddellii
GGCCAGTATAAGGAGCTGTCTCTCCCATAGCCACGATTCACATCTTCATTAATGAAGGGGTGGCGATGTGAGGGCCGCCTCTCACTATTACTCTTATGTATCCAGCATTCAATTTTTGCTTCTCGTCCCCACAATTTCAGGCTTCCCTGCACTGGAGGTCTTTTTCCAAAGAAGAAATGCTTTCCACAGGAGCCCTAACAATGACTCCACTGAAATGGAAATAGACTCTGCCAAGGGTTCAGGCTGGAGTGCTCCTCTCCCTC
>NW_027846275.1:0-263 GCF_054177405.1 Leptonychotes weddellii
GTGACCTCAAAGAAGAGACTCGATATAGACATGAGGCAGGAGTGTTCCAGGCCACTAGACAGTGTCATCATAATCACACTGTTCCGTTCTCACCGCTTTAACCTGTCTGACTCCGACTCCCTGCAGCTAGGCAGTGACTCTTTGAAAGAAGGAATGACATTTACTCATGTTGGGGCTTCTGTTCTGAATACGGTCCATATGCTGTTTGCATGTTTCTGTCTCCCCCTCTAGAAGGTCCTTTGTAATACAGCATGCCCGTCCAG
>NW_027846276.1:0-263 GCF_054177405.1 Leptonychotes weddellii
AGCAGAGTTCCTGACCCCGAGCGGCCCCTCCTCTGGGGCCCCGGAGCGCTGACCCCTTCCCGCTGCAGGCACGGCCTCCAACACTACTTCTCCAGCCGGGGCATCGCCATTGCTGTGCAGTACTTCTGGGACCGGGGCCACCGGGACATAACCGTCTTTGTGCCTCAGTGGCGCTTCAGTAAGGATGCCAGGGTCAGAGGTGAGTTGGGCCTGGTCTTTTGTAACCTGGGATAGGCCCCGCTTTAGCCTGAGGATAACCCCGT
>NW_027846277.1:0-263 GCF_054177405.1 Leptonychotes weddellii
TGTTTTAAAGCCATCTCTAACTTTGACAGCCCTCTTTGGTTCCCCTCCTGCCTCTGTCTGTCCGCCTTCTTCGTTGACTCCTCTTACTTTCTCTGCCTCCCCTTCAATGTTAGAGTCTCCGGGTTTGCCACCTGACGTCCCAGGTGGACACGCTGTGATCCACCCCCGCGGACTCTCCCGCCTCCCACTTTCCCCCAGCGTGCAGCTCGTCCCTCACCCGCTTCCAGAGTGCTCTATCTAAAGCTCAGACCTTGGAGTGTTCC
>NW_027846278.1:0-2113 GCF_054177405.1 Leptonychotes weddellii
TTTCTATTTTTTGAAACAGCTTCAGTAGAATAGGTATTATTTCTTCTTTGAATGTTTGGTAGAATTCCCCAGGGAATCTATCAGGCCCTGGACTCCTGTTTTTTGGGAGGTTTTTGATTGATGCTTCAATCTTATTACTGGTTATTGGCCTATTCAGGTTGTCAATTTCTTCCTGTTTCAGTTTTGGCAGCTTATAGGTTTCCAGGAAGGCATCCATTTCATCCAGTTTGCTCAGTTTATTGGCATATAGTTGTTGATAATAATTTCTAATAATTGTTTCTATTTCCTTGGTGTTAGTCGTGATCTCTCCCCTTTCATTCATCATTTTATTAATTTGGGTCCTTTCTCTTTTCTTTTGGATAAGTCTGGCCAGTGGTTTATCGATCTTATTCTTTCAGTGAACCAGCTTCTAGTTTCCTTGATCTGATCTACTGTGTTTCTGATTTCTAATTCATTGATCTCTGCTCTAATCTTAATCATTTCTCTTCTAATGCATGGCTTAGGCATCATTTGTTGCTTTCTCTCTAGTTCTTTAAGGTGCAGAGTTAGTTGGTGAATTCGGGAATTTTCTGTTTTTTTGAGTGCGGCTTGGATGGCTATGTACTTCCCCCTTAGGACTGCCTTTGCAGTATCCCATAGGTTTTGAACTGATGTGTTTTGTTTCTCATTGGTTTCCATGAATTGTTTAAGTTCTTCTTTAATTTCCTCGTTGACCCAAACATTCTTGATCAGAGTGGTGTTTAGCTTCCAAGTGTTTGAATTTCTGCCAAATTTTTTCTGGTGATTGAGTTCCAGTTTTAAAGCATTGTGGTCTGAGAATATGCAGGGAATAATCTCAATCTTTGGTATCATTTGACACCTTCTATTCTGGAGAAAGTTCCATGTGTGCTCGAGAAGAGTGAGTATTCTGTTGTTTTAGGGTGGAATGTTCTCTATATATCTATGAGGCCCATCTGGTCCAGTGTGTCATTCAAAGCTCTTGTTTCTTTGTTGATTTTCTTTTTAGAGGATCTATTGCTGAGAGTGGAGTATTGAGGTCTCCTACAATTAATGTATTTTTATCAATATGACTCTTTATTTTCGTTAGCAGTTGGCTTATGTAGATGGCTGCTCCCATGTTGGGGGCATAGATATTTACAATTGTTAGCTCTTCATGTTGGATAGACCCTTTAAGAATGATATAGTGTCCTTCTGTGCCTCTAACTACAGACTTCAGTTTAAAATCTAATTTGTCTGACATAAAAATTGCTACCCCAGCTTTCTTTTGAAGTCCACTGGCATGGAAGAGGGATCTCTATCCCTTCACTTTCAATCTGGATGTATCTTTAGTTTGAAAATGAGTCTCTTGTAGACAGCATATGGATAGGTCCTGTCTTTTTGTCCAATCTGCAACCCTGTGCCATTTTATGGGAGCATTTAGGCCATTCACATTGAGAGTGATTATTGAAAGATATGAATTAATTGTCATCATGTTGCCTGTGAAGACGTTGTTTTTATAGATTGTCCCTGTAAATTTCTGTAGTATATCACTCTTGGGGTCTTTCTCCTTTTATAAACCCCCCTTAATATTTCTTGCAGGGCGGGCTTAGTGGTCACTTATTCTTTCAATTTCTGCTGGTCTTGGAAGCTCTGCAACTCTCCATCCATTCTAAATGACAGCCTTGCCGGATAAAGTATTCTTGGCTGCATGTTTTTCTCGTTTAGTACCCTGAATATGTCTTTCCAGGCCTTTCTGGCTTTCCAGGTCTCTGTGGATAGGTCTGACGTTATTCTGATGTTCCTCCCTCTGTACATAAGGAATCTCTTCCCCCTAACTGCCCTTAAGATGGTTTCCTTGGTTCTGAGATTTGCAAGTTTTACTATTACTTGCCGGGGTGTTGGCCTGTTTTCACTGATCTTGGGAGGGGTCCTCTCTGCCTCTAGGACGTGAATGTTTGTTTCATTCCCCAGATTAGGGAAGTTCTCAGCTACGATTTGCTCAAATACATCTTCTAGTCCTCTCTCCCTCTTCACTCCCTACAGGATTCCAATTATTCTGACATTGGAACGCTTCATGGTGTTACTTATTTATCTGATTCTATTTTCATGGATTCTGAGTTGTTTTTCCTGGCCT
>NW_027846279.1:0-263 GCF_054177405.1 Leptonychotes weddellii
CCCCCCCCCCCCCCCCCCCCCCCCCCCCCCCCCCCCCCCCCCCCCCCCCCCCCCCCCCCCGCAGGGGTGAGCCTGGTGATGGGTATTAAAGAGGGCACGTTCTGCATGGAGCACTGGGTGTTATACACAAACAATGAATCAAAAACTAATGATGTACTGTATGGTGATTAACATAACAATAAAATATTTTTTAAAAAAAGAATCATTTATTCAATATTTTTTTCAAAAACTGTTCAATTTATTTTGGAGAATCAAGAAATCTG
>NW_027846280.1:0-263 GCF_054177405.1 Leptonychotes weddellii
TACTTTAAAGGTTTTAAATTCCTAAAATCACGTTGTTTCCATTGTAGTCATTCATCTTAAAATACATCTGTTAAAACTTGTCTTATCACATACATTTGTGATTCTTAAAAATTAGGTGACAGTAGACTTACAAACTTAATAGTGTGATACGTCCTACTTTACCTGTTAAACTATATTAGAAGTAAATATCATGAATATTACATATATTTTCTAAGACTATGTGTAAGTACAGGTGAAGTAGTTGGCAGTCTCATTTATAACTG
>NW_027846281.1:0-263 GCF_054177405.1 Leptonychotes weddellii
AATGAATCATGGAACACTTTATCTAGAACTAATGATGTAATGTATGGGAATTAACATAAGAATAAAAAAAAAATAGTCTTACATCTACCTAGCTTTGTCATAACCAGCTGCAAAAACTGTTGTTAATGAATATGTTGGTAAAGCAAGAGCTACTGGATACAATTAGCTTGGGCAGGCCCTCAAGCTCCTTAGCTTGGGTTCTATCCATAAACGGAGAGGAACAGCTGAGAGACTGCTAAGTTCCCTTTCTGCTCTGACAAGTT
>NW_027846282.1:0-263 GCF_054177405.1 Leptonychotes weddellii
TGGGTGTAAAGATTACTTAAATAGATGAAACTTAAAAAAAAAAAAAAAAAGGAATACTCACGTTCATAGTCTACTGTGATACCCAGGGAATTTGTCTTGATTGCCATCTACCTCCGAGTCTGCCCCTTCTCAACTTCGACCAGATCTCCAAGTGTTGGCGTTCTCCAAGGCTCTCTAGTCTGATCTTTCCTCTTTTCCTATCTACACTGTCCAGGGCTTCTCATGTATTCTTGAAACTCCAACTTTGACTTGAAATGCATCTT
>NW_027846283.1:0-263 GCF_054177405.1 Leptonychotes weddellii
TGTTTTAAAGCCATCTCTAACTTTGACAGCCCTCTTTGGTTCCCCTCCTGCCTCTGTCTGTCCGCCTTCTTCGTTGACTCCTCTTACTTTCTCTGCCTCCCCTTCAATGTTAGAGTCTCCGGGTTTGCCACCTGACGTCCCAGGTGGACACGCTGTGATCCACCCCCGCGGACTCTCCCGCCTCCCACTTTCCCCCAGCATGCAGCTTGTCCCTCACCCGCTTCCAGAGTGCTCTATCTAAAGCTCAGACCTTGGAGTGTTCC
>NW_027846284.1:0-263 GCF_054177405.1 Leptonychotes weddellii
TCTCAAGCAGACTCTGCACGGAGCACGGAGCCCGACACGGGGCTCGATCCCACAACCCTGAGACCGTGACCTGAGCTGAAATCAAGAGCTGGACGGACGCTCAAGAGACTGAGCCTCCCAGGTGCCCCAAGCCTCTTGTTATAGGATGACACTTTCCATGGAATGCAACATAGTCAATAAACCAAATTAATTTTTTTTTAACATTTCTTTCTTTACAAGGTGAAAGAACAAATCCTTTGAGATTTTCTGGAGACCCACTTGGA
>NW_027846285.1:0-263 GCF_054177405.1 Leptonychotes weddellii
TCTCTGTAATATCCTCTCAGTTTTTCCCTGCAAATCTATTACTGTTCCAAAGTTAAGTTCTATTTACAAAATAAAAACGATCTCTCTTTTAGACATACAAGAGAAGAAAGTGTTTTAGAGCAAAGATTCTGCTGCCGAGTGAGTGCATTTCTTACAGAGCTCCTGGACCGGACAGCGCTCACACTGAACATGAGGGTGACTTACCGGGCCTCTGCTGCTGATTTCTATGGAGAATTCCTTGTCACATTCAACACGGGGTAAAA
>NW_027846286.1:0-263 GCF_054177405.1 Leptonychotes weddellii
GTGTCCCCAGGGCAGCTCGGCAGGGCTCTCTTCCAGGGGGTGGATGCCAGCTCCACCCAGCGACCCCGCGGAGCGCTTCTCAGGAGGTCAAACGGGACGTCTGGGGGGGAGCAGGGACCACATCGTAGACCCAGGTGACAGTCACACAGGTCCCAGGCTCTGACCCACTGGCAGGTGACGTCCATGCATGGCTGGACAGTGGAGCTGATCTTGAGTCGGCGTCTCACTCCCCCACTGGGACAGTAAGGTTTATCAAATACAAG
>NW_027846287.1:0-263 GCF_054177405.1 Leptonychotes weddellii
TCATGAATTTCACAAATAAATCCTACAAACACTCTGCCATTCAGCTCTACAAGTCAAAAGTCCAACCTATACAGAAAAATGGTATACATTATACTTAGAAAATATGCAATTCCTGCTGTTTCTCATGACAGCGGAGAGTTTCCCTCTCCCTCTGGTTAGCCATCTCACATAACTCCACTGAGTTTGGGTTTTATACATGGTACCACACATCTGCTAAAACACATTTTTCCCAAATTGCCAAACCAACTTCATTATCGTCACTA
>NW_027846288.1:0-263 GCF_054177405.1 Leptonychotes weddellii
ACCAACTGCCTGCGATATTCTGTTTGTAGAGATCCAGATCTTCTTACATCTCAGGCTGGTTTTGTGGGTGCTCAGAGTGGTCTGGTAGATATCCAGCTCAATTCCGGGGACCAGTTGAAATAGGGTCCCCTACTCCTCTGCCATCTTTCCCCTTAAGGCTCTCTCTGGGGAAAAATTTTAAATGGACTATCATAATTTCGTTTAAATTTCTTTTTAATTATTTTTGTATGTCTTCTAAATCTCCCTTCGGTTCTAAAGCATTC